>NC_079189.1:66954518-67254518 GCF_029499605.1 Hyla sarda
TTATATATGTGGGGCACAGCACAGGGGACATTATATGTGTGGGGCACAGCACAGGGGGGCATTATATAATATAATGCCCCCTGTTCTGTGCCCCACACATATAATGCCCCCTGTGCTGTGCCCCTCACATATATTGCCCCCTGTGCTGTGCCCCTCACATATATTGCCCCCTGTGCTGTGCCCCTCACATATATTGCCCCCTGTGCTGTGCCCCACACATATAATGCCCCCTGTGCTGTGCCCCTCACATATAATTCCCCATCATGCGCCCCTCACATATATTGCCCCCATCATGCGCCCCTCACATATAATGCTCCTGTCATGTGCCCCACACATATAATGCCCCTTGTGCTGTGCCCCTAACATATAATGCCCCATTATGCGCCCCTCATAAATAATGCCCCCATCATGTGCCCCAAACATATAATGCCCCCTGTGCTATTCCCCTCACATATAATGCCCCCTGAGGGGACAGGACAGGGGGCATTATATGTGAAGGGCACAGCACAGAGGGCATTATATGTGAGGGGCGCATGATGGGGGCATTATATGTGAGGGGCACACCACAGGGGGCATTATATGTGCGGGATGCATGATGGGGGCATTATATGTGCGGGACGCATGATGGGGGCTTTATATATGAGGGGCGCATGATGAAGGCATCATATGTGAGGGGCAAAGAATGGGAGCATTATATGTGAAGGGCACAGCACAGGGGGCATTATATGTGTGGGGCACATGACAGGAGCATTATATGTGAGGGGCACAGCACAGAGGGCATTATTATTATGTGGGGGGAACAGGACGGGTCATAATTATTATATGTAGGGGCACAAGATGGGGCATTATTACTATATGGGAAGGCACAGAGTGTTTTGCCTTTCAGAAGTATAGTGTATATTATGAGAAATTTCTGGGGTAGTACGTTTTTTAGGGGCCACAATACATTACGGTATTTTACTCAGAGGGTGCACTGCACAGCAAGTTATATTCAGAGAATGCAGTGTGTAGTAGTATTAGATCTAGAGGGCACAGTGTGTGGTAGTATTATATTCAGTGGGTACAGTGTGTGATAGTATTATATTTAGAGGGTGCAGTGTGTGATAGTATTATATTTAGAGGGTGCAGTGTGTGATAGTATTATATTCAGAGGGTGCAGTGTTTGGTAGTATTAAATTTAGAGGGCACAGTGTGTGGTAGTATTATATTCAGAGGGTGCAGTGTGTGGTAGTATTATATTCAGAGAGTGCAGTGTGTGGTAGTATTATATTCAGAGGGTGCAGTGTGTGGTAGCAGGGGTGTGGAAATTTAAAAAAAAACTACTTGTCCAAGGGACTAAAGCGGAACACAATCTACTTGTCCCTCAAGAAAATCCACTTGTCCTGGTAGATGAAATAATTTCAACCAAAATAGTCTGATCCCCCCCACTAGACCACCAGGGATGGATATAAGATTCCTTTAGACACTGCTGTCAGCAATGATCTGTAGCTCCTCTTACGCCTGAGCCAAGCCCAGAAAAGTCTAGATGTAACTTTTTGATCACCATAAAAAATTTCTCATATGAAGTGACCAAAAATGAACAATTCTGGACTATTTTTTTTACATTTACACCGTTCACCGTACAGTTTAATTAACATTATATTTTAATAGTCTGGACATTTCCACATGCAGCGATACCACTTATGTTTATTTTTGTACATTATTTTTATTTAAAGAAAATTGGAAACTTATTAGGAAAGGGGCTTATTCACATATATACGCACTTTTTTACAATATTTTAATCACTATTTTTCAGTCTCAATAAGACTTATGTGTTACTGGGGGGTGTTCTGCTTCTCCAGTTTATGTGCTGCATTTTGTGTCAGAAAATGCTGGAAGTTGCATTTAGTTAGTAGATAACTACAACTCTCAGCATGCCCTGATACAGCCTATGGTTGTGTGGGTGTTGCAGCATGTTGCACTGTATAGTAGGACAGGTAAGGTTATTGTGTAACATGCTGGGAGTTGTAGTTTTGGTCCGTGTCAGCTGCAGAGCCATAGTCTGTGTCAGGGAATACTGGGAATTGCAGTTAGTAACTACAACTCCCAGCATGCCCTGATGCAGCCTATAGCTCTGCAGCTGACCCGAACCAAAACTACAACTCCCAGCATGTTACACTTTATAGTTCTACAGTTTAGGTTACGGTGGAACATGCTGGGAGTTGTAGTTTTGGTTTGGGCGTGTTTGCGTGGGGCTCTTGGTTGGCGGGCGAGTATGAAGGGGGCGAGATTCTGGGGGTGCAATTTAGTGCGGGGGGCCAGAAACCACTAAAAATAAATAAAATTAGATGGCACAACTGGCGGTGGTGGCAGTGCCCCCCCCCCCCACATCATACATTACATACACACATCACAGATACACCATACACATATACACTCACACCATACATATGCACACATCATACATACACCCGCCACTGCCCCCCCCCCCCCACATCATACATTACATACACACATCACAGATACACCATACACATATACACTCACACCATACATATGCACACATCATACATACACCCGCCACTACCCCCCCCCACATCATATATTACATACACACATACACTCACACTATACATATACACACACATCATACAAACACAGCTGCCCCCCCACATCATACATCACATACATACACACATCACACAGACAGACATCATACACACATTATCCATTACATACACATCACACACAGACATTATACACACATTATACATTACATACACACATCACACACAGACATTATACACACATTATACATTACATACACATCACACACAGACATTATACACACATTATACATTACATACACACATCACACAGACATTATACACACATCACACATACACTCACACATAGACATTATACATTACATACACACATACACTCACACCCTACATATACAACCACCCTTCCCGCCGCCTGTATTCTCTGTCTCCTCACCTGAGCCGCCATGAGTGGACATCAGAGCTGTAGTCCCGGACAGTGTGAGGTTACATGGGTTATAAATCTCCCCTCACACCGGACGTCCTCTCCTCTCTCCCCTCCCCGCTCTGTGTTTTCCCCGTGCAAACATGCAGCCTTCCCGTGGTGGATTAGGTCCTGGGGAGACAGAGCAGGGGGAAGGGGAGGGATAGAGCTGTGTGCGGGGGAGGGGAGGAGCTGTGTGCCGAGCTGTGGACATCCTTTCTCTCCCCGTCTTCTTGTGTCATGTGTAGCTGCGTCCTCCGGGAGGATTAGATAAGGGGGCGGGGCTCAATTATGTAATGGGAACGTGCGACCTCGGGCTCTGCGGTCAGCTGGGGGCCGCCGCCGCCCCCTCCATACACTCTGAGCGCTGGTGTAAGGTGCAGACTTCCATCCGCTCCTGCGCCTCATACCGGCAGTAAAGAAAAATAAGGGAAAGTCGGCCTGTCCCTGCTAGCCCTATACGGGGCTAAATCTATAAACAATTCACCTGCCCGGCGCCCAAAACTACTTGTCCCGGGCGTCGGGCGATAGAATTTCCACATCCCTGGGTAGTATTTGTTCAGAGGGTGCAGTGTGTGGTAGTATTATATTTAGAGGGCACAGTGTGTGATAGTATTATATTCAGAGGGTGCAGTGTGTGATAGTATTATATTCAGAGGGTACAGTGTATGGCGGTATTATATTCAGAGGGTACAGTGTGTTGTATATTCAGGGGGTACAGTGTGTCAGAATTTTATTCAGAGGGTGTGTGCCAGTATTATATTCAAAGAATACAGTGTTTGGCAGTATTATAATAATTATTGTTTTCATATAGAGGATCAGAATGCGCTGACATAGTGAGGAGACGTCTGGGCATCAAGTTCTGCAGAGAGAAGATTTGGCTGGAACAAATCCTGGCGGTATGTACCCGCTGAATTAGATAAGGAAAGACTATAGAGAAGACGTCACCTGTAATCACTGATATCATTGTGTATTCTCCTCACTATAGAGAAGACATCACCTGTAATCACTGATATCTCTCTTTAGTGGGGAGAATACACTATGATATCAGTGACTACAGGGGAAGTCTTCTCTATAGTGAGGAGAATACACAATGATATCAGTGACTACTGATAGCATTGTGTATTCTCCTCACTATAGAGAAGACGTCCCCTGTAGTCACTGATATCATTGTGTATTCTCCCGACTAAAGAGAAGACGTCACTTGTAGTCACTGATATCATTATGTATTCTCCTCACTATAGAGAAGACGTCACCTGTAATCACTGATATTATTGTGTATTCTCCTCACTATAGAGAAGACGTCACCTGTAATCACTGATATCATTGTGTATTCTCCTCACTATAGACAAGACGTCACCTGTAGTCACTGATATTGTGTATTTTCCTCACTATAGAGAAGACGTCACCTGTAGTCACTGATATCATTGTGTATTCTCCTCACTATAGAGAAGACGTCACCTGTAGTCACTGATATCATTGTGTATTCTCACTATAGAGGAGACGTCACCTGTAATCACTGATATCATTGTGTATTCTCACTATAGAGGAGACGTCACCTGTAATCACTGATATCATTGTGTATTCTCCTCACTATAGAGAAGACGTCACCTGTAGTCACTGATATCATTGTGTATTCTCCTCACTATAGAGAAGACGTCACCTGTAGTCACTGATATCATTGTGTATTCTCACTATAGAGGGGACGTCACCTGTAATCACTGATATCATTGTGTATTCTCCTCACTATAGAGGAGACGTCACCTGTAATCACTGATATCATTCTGTATTCTCCTCACTATGTCCCATCAGAGCTGGAGTTACTTGTAAGTTCTGCAGTTATGATGGGTGAAACAACAACTCCCAGCATCCCCTTACCACTGCTTAGGCCATACTGGGAGCAGCGTATTTAAATGGTAAAAATTTCTTTAGCACTTTCCCATTCTGTGGCAATTGGTATATTTGATTATTATTCTGACATGTGAGCACGGCCTAAGAGTCTTAAAGGGGTAAGTTTGAGATCGCGGGGGGTCCGACCGCTGGGGCCCCCTGCGATCTCGTTGTACAGGGCCCCGGCTCTCCGGCCTGATAGCGTGTGTCGACCCCCGCACGAAGCGGCGGCCGACACGCCCCCTCAATACATCTCAATGGCAGAGCCGGAGATTGCCGAAGGCAGCGCTTCGGCTCTGCCATAGAGTTGTATTGAGGGGGCGTGTCGGCCGCCGCTTCGTGCGGAGGTCGACACGCCCCCTTCCCGCGGGCTGTCTGGGCTCCGTACAGGAGATCGCAGGGGGCCCCAGCAGTCGGACCCCTCGCGATCTGCAACTTATCCCCTATCCTTAAGATAGGGGATAAGTTGTTCACCACTGAGTCACCACTGGACTACTCCTTTAAACAAGGTTAGGACTGTATGATACATTTAATAATATTGTAAGTTCTGTAATCTTATTTTCTGTCCGCCAACTCAAAATACTCTAATAGTGCCCCTCCCGAGACTCGACTCTGGATCCGCCCCTGTGCTGGATTGCCATTGCAGTGATGCAAGAGCCAGGCTGTATCAGTGGAGCGTCCATCTCACTGTTCAATGGCATATCATTGAACAGTGAATGCAACCTGATGATTGCATGTAAAAGTCCCCCACTTAAGAAAAAGTTTGTAAATTAATATAAAAACCTTTCCCTTTTAAAAAATCTAAAATAAACATATTTGGTATGACCACGTGCAGAATTGTCCGAACTATTACAAAATTTTTATGATCCAGCACGGTGAATGGCGTAAATGTAAAAAAAAAATACCAAGCACCAAAAAGGCTCATTTTCAATCACATCGTACACCAGAAGTTTGGTGGCCCAATACAGGATGGTGTTGCCCCATACCTTTCCTTCCCTGTCAGGCAGTGTCCCTCAGGTTAAGTCCTGCAGCCACACGTCAAGTGCAAGTCAAGTCATCCCTAGTGGCCTGCACTAAATTCTCCAGTCCAACTACAAGTCCCAGCAAACCTGCAAGGTCTCTGTTTCCTGGTCACCTCCTTGGGCCCTGGCTGTACTGCATAGACTGTTCCAACTGTCTACCCTCAGTAAAGCTACTGCACCTTACACTCCGCCATACCACAACTTTTGGGGTCACGAACAGTATACGGGTGTATGCCTTATGCCACAAGTCTTCCCCCATTAGTCTGAACTGTGTCCAGTATTGTCTGAACACAGTGGAAAGTGTTTTACCCCAGGTGCTTGTGAAATAGAGGGGGAGTGAAGAAAAGACTGTTTGCCACTGTGGAGTATAAAGAGTAGGTACCTGAAAGGGATAATTTGGTCCGGAGCTTCCCGCGTGCACAAGTGGCCGCAGCTCCGCCTCGTCAGTCCCCAGCATCGATGCCTCTTCAGCACAGCGAGGAGGAACCATAGAGTCTTCCTGTGTTGTACAGGGGAAGACTTTGCCGACCAGACCAAAACAGGAAGTACCCTGGGCCAGGACTGCCATCAGGGGGGTACAACCCATACACCTGTAAGGGGCCCGGAGCTTCAGGGGGGCCCGGCCGGCCCTGTCTTTTTTTTTTTTTTTTTAGCTTGTCCGTGAGTGACTGAATCTGTCACTCACCGACCGCTGTGGGCCCGCCACTGTACACTGCTCGCTGACTGATTGACTGACTACGTACAGTCAGTCAATCAGTCAGAATCCTTTGAAAAGGCTGCGTGCCCCCTCACACGTTGAGCCGGCGCTACCGGGGTACCCGGTGCACATATGACAGGGCAACCAGTCTTGCCCCCTCAGTAAACTGCTACTTACATCTGCCTTTGGGTACTTGCTGGCGGAGGTGTGCGCGGTGAGTGACATCATCGCAAGCGCCGCACCTGGATGCTGACGTCCTGCACAGCGCGTACGATGACATCACTTATAGCACGCACCTCCGCCAGGAAGTCCTCGCAGGCAGATGTAAGTAGCGCAGGCCAGGTGAGTGAGTGTTTTGGGGGGGGGGGCGGGGGAATCTATGCTACACTATGCTACCTAATGTTGGGAATCTATGCTACACTACCTCATGTGGGAAATTTATGCTACGCTACCTTATGTGGGGAATCTATGCTATGCTACCTCATGTGGAGAATTAATGCTACGCTACCTAATGTGGGGAATCTATGCTACGCTATCTAATGTGGGGAATTTGTGCTAAGGCTACCTAATGTGGGGAGACTATGCTGCGCTACCTAATGTGGGGAATCTATGCTACCTAATGTGGGGAAAATATGCTATGCTACCTAATGTGGGGAATTTATGCTACACTACCTATTGTGGGGATTCTATGCTATGCTACGATTACATCACTTCTAACACGCACCTCCGCCAGGAAGTCCTCGCAGGCAGATGTAAGTAGCGCAGGCCAGGTGAGTGAGTGTTTTTTGGGGGGGGGGGGGGGAATCTATGCTACACTACACTACCTAATGTTGGGAATCTATGCTACACTACCTAATGTGGGGAATTTATGCTACGCTACCTAATGTGGGGAATCTATGCTACGCTATCTAATGTGGGGAATTTGTGCTAAGGCTACCTAATGTGGGGAGACTATGCTGCGCTACCTAATGTGGGGAATCTATGCTATGCTACCTAATGTGGGGAATATATGCTACGCTACCTAATGTGGGGAATTTATGCTACACTACCTAATGGGGGAATCTATGCTATGCTACAATGACATCACTTATAGCACGCACCTCGACCATGAAGTCCTCACAGGCAGATGTAAGTAGCGCAGGCCAGGTGAGTGAGTGTTTTAGGGGGGGGGGGGAATCTATGCTAAGCTACGCTACCTAATGTTGGGAATCTATGCTACAATACCTAATGTGGGGAATTTATGCTATGCTACCTAATGTGGGGAATCTAAGCTATGCTTCCTAATGTGGGGAATTTATGCTACGCTGCCTAATGTGGGGAATCTATGCTATGCTGCCTAATGTGGGAAATATATGCTATGCTACCTAATGTGGGGAATTTATGCTTTGCTACCTAATGTGGGGAATTTATGCTATGCTACCTAATGTGGGGAATCTATGCTATGCTACCTAATGTGGGGAATTAATGCTACGCTACCTAATGTGGGAAATATATGCTATGCTACCTAATGTGGGGAATCTATGCTACCTAATGTGGGGAATTTATGCTTCGCTACCTAATGTGGTGAATTTATGCTACGCTACCTAATGTGGGGAAACTATGCTACGCTATCTAATGTGGGGAATTTGTGCTAAGGCTACCTAATGTGGGGAGACTATGCTACGCTACCCAATATGGGGAATCTATGCTATGCTACCTAATGTGGGGAATATATGCTACGCTGCCTAATGTGGGGAATCTATGCTATGCTACCTAATGTAGGGAATATATGCTACGCTACCTAATGTGGGGAATTTATGCTATGCTACCTAATATGGGTAATCTATGCTACACTACCTAATGTGGGGAATTTATGCTACGCTACCTAATGTGGGGAATCTATGCTCTGCTACCTAATGTGGGGAATTTATGCTACGCTACCTAATGTGGGGAATCTATGCTACGCTATCTAATGTGGGGAATATATGCTATGCTACCTAATGTGGGGAATTTATGCTACGCTACCTAATGTGGGGAATTTATGCTACACTACCTAATGTGGGGAATTTATGCTACACTACCTAATGGGGGAATCTATGCTATGCTACGATGACATCACTTATAGCACGCACCTTCACCATGAAGTCCTCACAGGCAGATGTAAGTAGCGCAGGACAGGTGAGTGAGTGTTTTTTTTTTTTGGGGGGGGGATCTATGCTAAGCTACGTTACCTAATGTTGGCAATCTATGCTACAATACCTAATGTGGGGAATTTATGCTATGCTACCTAATGTGGGGAATCTATGCTATGCTACCTAATGTGGGGAATGTATACTACGCTGCCTAATGTGGGGAATCTATGCTATGCTGCCTAATGTGGGAAATATATGCTATGCTACCTAATGTGGGGAATCTATGCTACCTAATGCGGGGAATTTATGCTACGCTACCTAATGTGGGGTATCTATGCTATGCTACCTAATGTGGGGAATTAATGCTACGCTACCTAATGTGGGAAATATATGCTATGCTACATAATGTGGGGAATCTATGCTACCTAATGCGGGGAATTTATGCTACGCTACCTAATGTGGGGTATCTATGCTATGCTACCTAATGTGGGGAATTAATGCTACGCTACCTAATGTGGGAAATATATGCTACGCTACCTAATGTGGGGAATTTATACTACGCTACCTAATGTGGGGAAACTTACTACGCTATCTAATGGGGGGAATTTGTGCTAAGGCTACCTAATGTCGGGAGACTATGCTGTGCTACCCAATATGGGGAATCTATGCTATGCTACCTAATGTGGGGAATATATGCTACGCTGCCTAATGTGGGGAATCTATGCTATGCTACCTAATGTGGGGAATATATGCTACGCTACCTAATGTGGGGAATGTATGCTACACAACCTAATGTAGGTAATCTATGCTACACTACCTTATGTGGGGAATCTATGCTACGCTGCCTAATGTGGGGAATCTATGCTATGTTGCCTAATGTGGGGAATCTATGCTACGCTAGCTAATGTGGGGAATCTATGCTACGCTGCCTAATGTGGGGAAACTATGCTATGCTTCCTAATGTGGGGAATTTGTGCTAAGGCTACCTAATGTGGGGAATTTGTGCTAAAGCTACCTAATGTGGGGAAACTATGCTACGCTACCTAATGTGGGGAATCTATGCTACGTTGCCCAATGTGGGGAAATTATGCTACGCTACCTAATGGGGAGAATTTATGCTACGCTACCTAATGTGGGGAAACTATGCTATGCTACCTAATGTGGGGAGTTTGTGCTAAGGCTACCTAATGTGGGGAAACTGTGTTATGCTGCCTAATGTTGGGAAACTGTGCTACGCTGCCTAATGTGGGGGAACTATGCTACGCTACCTAATTTGGGGAAACTATGCTACCTAATGTGGGGAAACTATGCTATGCTACCTAATGTGGGGAAACTATGCTATGCTGCCTAATGTGGGGGAACTGCTGCCTACCTAATGCAGATTAATGTGAGTTGCAGTACAATGTTATGGCATAGTACTTTTTTTGGGGGGGGGGCAGGCACATTCTTTGCACAGGTGCCCTCCGCTGTCTGTGTCCGCTCCAGGCATAGGCTGCTCCATCCCCTGAAAGAAATCTCTCCCCTTGCCAGGCTGGTCCATCAATACCCCCCCGTCCCCGTCCCCGCCCTATTGCCCGCCCGCTTGCCTCTTTAAATAGAAAAAGCGCAGTTCACGTGTCGCTTCTTTCATCACTGCTCCTGCCCCGCAACACTGTGTGCGCCTTTAAGACGCACACAGCATTCAATATGCGCCGGCGGCTGGAGTGACAGGAAGGAGCCAGCAGCTTCATCCGGTCACTCCAGCCCGGGCTTCCTGTGTGGCAGTGGCTTAGCAAGAGGCTGTCCGCACAGGAAGCAGAGAGAAGAGGAGCGACAACAGCTGTAGGGGAACGATGGAGAGATGAATGATTTTTTTTCATGCTCTGAGGGGCATAATATACGATGGGGGGGGCAATGTGAGGGGGATATTAAACAAAAGTGGGCATTATGAGGGGATAATATACAATGGAGGCAATATGAGGGGGATAATATAGAAAGAGGAGTAATATGAGGGGGATAATATAGAAAGGGGAGCAATATGAGCGGGATAATATAGAAAGGGGAGCAATATGAGCGGGATAATATAGAATGCAGAGCAATATGAGGGGGATAATATAGAAAGGGGAGAAATATGAGGGCGATAATATAGAAAGGGGAGCAATATGAGGGGGATAATATAGAAAGGGGAGCAATATGAGGGGTATAATATAGAAAGGAGAGCAATATGAGGGGGATAATATAGAAATGGGAGCAATATGAGGGGATGATATAGAAAGGGGAGCAATATGAGGGGGAGAATATAGAAAGGGGAGCAATATGAGGGGAATAATAATAATGTCTTCATGATGACCCAGGACAGATGGAGAAGAAAGGGAAAGGTGAATGACTCCGATCAGAGACCTGTGAGTATGTCTCTGTAATCACTTATTTGGTCTGCAGCCCCTGTGCACAGCTCAAATATATTATATATAGGGGTTATTGATCTTTTGTATAGTGGTTTTTATTCAATAACAATATAGCGGTATTAGTCAGTGGTCATGGTGTGTCGGAATTATATGTCCCTTGCATTGTGGTGTTGTTAGTGATACTTGTCTGCATATAGTGGCTTTTATTTCCTTACAACATGGTGGTTTTATTTAGTCACTCTAGAACTAATATGGAGTGGCGATATTATTTTATGTTTCTAAGCCGGATACTAAGATAAAATCCAGCGGGTGCACAGTGGGGGGGGGGGGTTCTCAGACTACAAGCCATGTACAGGGCCCCAACATTTCTGAGGGCAGCCCTGCCCTGGGCGCAGCCATATTGGAGGTTCCGGTGGCTGCGCCCGGCTCTGCTGTCTTCTATCAAGCACCCGCTGCAGCGCAGACTCTGCAAACACCAACAATTATCAGCATCAAATCTCCGGTGCTGGTAGCTTTCAGCATTAGCCCAGTGCCCTTCCGTCTCCAGCAGCGGGATTATCACCTACCCCAGCGGCCGGAATGTTGCCAGTTTTGTCTGCAGTCCACATCAACAACCCTGGTGTTCCAGCTTCTGCATCGGTATTCATGGAGAACCCTGTCCTCCCTTCCTACAATGGAGACGCCTTAACCCTGAGGGATTTCAAAGAAAGGATCCAGAGTATGTTTGTCTTTTACTCTATCCCTCCTAATCAACAGGTGCAATTGCTCAGGACTACAACCGTCATGCCTCTGCCAAACCGATTCAAGTGTGGCGGCGAAAATATCCAAGAACCCATAAATTAAACTTTATCTGGGAGACAGAACTGTACACGGTGACGGTGATACCCTATCCAGACTCTGACGTGTACGAAGTACAAAAGCCTGGGTGTTCATCGCAACCGAATCAAACTATGTCTAAAAGAAGATCTGCTAGTGCTCCCAGTACCATCTCTTCCAGCTGTCAGACCTACATGAGAGTACGTCCCAGGCAAGGGGATTCATCCATCTATGGACTTCCCTATGTTTTACCCCTAGTCAGTCTGTGGTCTTCTGTATCGAACAGCCTCAGGGTCTGTTCTACCAACATTAATTTCTACTCCAGCTCCAGTCCTGTCACAGTTGGCTCCAGTCTATACACCAGTTTGCAGAGCACCAACTGTCACCACTCTCTCCAGCACCACAGTCCTGCCAGTCCGGACCCTTTTACCAACTCTCGAATTGCTGAGGAAGACCCAGTCACAGTTTCAGCTGTGCCAGGAGCTACAGAAGACACCGGTGTTCCAGACTTTCCAGAAGTGGCGTTGCCTAGGTCCCAACGGTCAACCCAAGGACAACTCTCAGCAAGGTACAAAGATTAATTCACCCTCAAACATGTAAAAGTTATGTACCACAAATAGTCCAGTTATATGGTAAAAGTGGTCCACATACATGCAAATATATCAGTTAGGACTGTAACATTATTTGAGTACCCAATTCACCCATGTCTATAGTAAAAATGTCTAATGTTTTCTCATGTTCAAGTGTCCAGGATACTTTACTGGCCAGACGGTATTCCTGATAGCTATACAAAACACATACAGTTACATAGATAACATAATGTCCCCGCCTTGCCCGCCCGCTCGCCTCTTTAAAAAGAAAAAGCTATACAAAACACATACAGTTACATAGATAACATAATGTCAAAGTAATACTTATGTCTAGATTAAAGGGGTATTCCAGGACTATGCTACAGGGGCTGTAAAGCAGTGAGTTCATAATATAGTGTCTGTACCTGTGTGTGACGGTTTTCTCACAATTCTTCTGTGATTTTCACCCCAATATTTATTTTTATCAGCATACAAAATGACTGTTGTCTCGGATTTTTTCCAGCTTGTAATGCGGCCGTGACCTGACTCACTTGTCAGCTGATGACAGGGAGCCTGTCTGCTTCAATCGGTGGAGGGATCGCTTGGTGGGAGAGAGATCAACTGCAACTAATGCCACAGCTCTAGGCACCCTGATTGAAAACCACAGATCTTTTGTTTCAATGGGTGGGGTGGCTCATGTGTGGGAGGGAAGAAAATGGAATTTGTAGTCAAAAAAAGAAAAGTCAAACAGGAAATTCAAGTTCAAAAAAAGCTAGCCACAGTGTTATGGTAATCTCACAACATAGCCATTTATCCCCAAGACAAGCACGGATCATTCCTAAGCACGTCCATTACTGTCTGCCAGGTATGTACTAAAATCACCTTATGGTGGATAACCCCTTTAATATGTACAGAGTTCTGGGGGAAGTGTGTAAAACCAAGGGACCCCAGTAAAGCCCAATCTGAAAAATCTTTAATAATTGTTAAACATATTGTTGTTAGAGAGTGTCCAGAACCTCATTACAAGGTCAAAAGTCCTTGCATATTTACAAGAGCATGTATGGACATTTACCATGCCACATGGACTCATTTATGTTTGTCATCAGACCTGGAAAGGACATTGTGTTAAAAAAACGCCTCAGGAACTGTCATTGGCACCAGTGGTCACTTCGGTCCTCCGCCCTTCAGCGTCGAGGGCAACTGCAATTGAGAGGGGGAGTTTGTGGTGGCCCAGTACAGGATGTAGTTGCCCCTTACCTTTCCTGTCAGGCAGTGTCCCTCAGTGTCCCAGGGCCCCCTGTAGTTGGTTTCCCATTTTTATATACAGTATGTTGTATATTAAAAGATGTGTTATGCCTTTAATAAAATGTACCATGTGATTGTTAACTGGGAGGTACCAGGGACCAGCTGACCCCAAAGGTGACCTGTGGGCTCCCTGCTAGTTTCCCCCATATAAATCCTGGGTGGAGCTAGCTTCTCTCTCTTGCTTCCTGCTGAGGTCCAGTAAAGTCTTGCCTAGTGTGTGTCCAGAGTAGTGGAGGCCTCAAGTCAAGTCCTGCAGCCACAAGTCAAGTACAAGTAAGATAAAGTCACCGTCCTGTCAGTCAAAAGTCAGTCAAGTCATCTGTCTACTCACAGCCGGCCATACCACAGAAGCAAACAAATAAAAAGCAATCAAAAAGCCCCATCAAACCAAAAATTTGTACTGATTAAAACTACAGATCACGGTGATCTGTAGTAGGAATCACCCCCCAAAAGTAGCAAAAATGCAGTTTTCTTTTTAATCTCACCCCACAAAAAATGTGATATCATTACAAAGTACAATTGGTGGCACAGAAAACAAGCCTCATATTAGTCTGTAAGTGAAAAATTGAAAGGGTTATGGCTATTAGAAAGAATGGAGGAAAAATCAAAAGTGAAAATAAAAATCCCTGCTTTCTTTAACCCCTTAAGGACGCAGGACGTAAATGTACGTCCTGGTGCAGTGGTACTTAACGCACCAGGACGTACATTTACGTCCTGAGCATAACCGCAGGCATCGGAGCGATGCCCGTGTCATGCGCGGCTGATCCCAGCTGCTGATCGCAGCAAGGGTACCGCCGGCAATGGCCGATGCCCGCGATCTCGCGGGCGTCTGCCATTAACCCCTCAGGTGCCGGGATCGATACAGATCCCGGCATCTGCGGCAGTGCGCGATTTGAATGAATGATCGGATCGCCCGCAGCGCTGTAAAAGTAAAAAAAAAGTGAAAAATCCCCTCCCCAATAAAAAAGTAAAACGTCCATTTTTTCCTATTTTACCCCCAAAAAGCGTAAAAAATAAATTTTATAGATATATATGGTATCGCCGCGTGCGTAAATGTCCGAACTATTCAAATAAAATGTTAATGATCCCGTACGGAGAACGGCGTGAACAGAAAAAAAAAAAAAAAGTCCAAAATTGCTACTTTTTTAATACATTTTATTTATGCAAATGTGGTATGGTATCAAAAAAAAGTACAGATCATGGCGCAAAAAATGAGCCCCCATACCGCCGCTTATACGGAAAAATAAAAAAGTTAGAGGTCATCAAAATAAAGGGATTATAAACGTACTAATTTGGTTAAAAAGTTTGTGATTTTTTTTAAGCGCAACAATAATATAAAAGTATGTAATAATGGGTATCATTTTAATCGTATTGACCCTCAGAATAAAGAACACACGTCAGTTTTACCATAAATTGTACGGCGTGAAAACGAAACCTTCCAAAATTTGCAAAATTGCGTTTTTCTTTTTAATTTCCCCACAAAAATAGTGTTTTTTTGGTTGCGCCATACATTTTATGATATAATGAGTTATGTCATTACAAAGCACAACTGGTCGCGCAAAAAACAAGCCCTCATACTAGTCTGTGGATGAAAATATAAAAGAGTTATGATTTTTAGAAGGCGAGGAGGAAAAAATGAAAACGTAAAAATTAAATTGGCTGAGTCCTTAAGGCCAAAATGGGCTGAGTCCTTAAGGGGTTAAAGGGATACTCTGGGGGAAAAAATGTTTCCAAAACAACTGGTGACAGAAATTTAAACAGATTTGTAAATTACTTCAATTTAAAAATCTTAATCCTTCCAGTACTTATCAGCTGTTGTATGCTCCAGAGGAAGTTGTGTCTTTTTTCCCCCCAGTCTGACCACAGTGCTCTCTGCTTCCACCTCTGTCCTTGTCAGGAACTGTCCATAGCAAGAGAGGTTTGCTATTTGGATTTGCTCCTACTTTGGACAGTCTCTGTCAGATAGAGAGGTGTTAACAGAGCACTGTGGTCAGACAGAAAAGAAATATAAAAAGAAAAGAACATTCTCTGGAGCATACATAAGCTGATAAGTACTGGAACCCTGGTGTTAAATGGTTGCAAATGTTTGCATAATTGGTGGCTTGCACAAAAATGTTGCTACTTTTCTGCACCCGTCTTGTAGACCAGCACAAGGTAGCCTTGACATAGTTTAATTACCATGCTGGTAGGAAGGCACAAAAAAGGCATATTTTTATTATTCTATTTTAATACCATAGCCCGTAAGATTAAAAAAAAAAAAAAGCTAAAATTATGCTTATGATGATTGAAAAATAATCATTAGTCACCCCCAACAAAATAAAGCTGCAAAAATCAAATAGTATAAATGTTAAACTAGCAAGTACTACAAACAACTAAACTGCATCTGATCATAAAGGCCCAAGTGAATTGTACAGCATGTATAAATTTAAAGGGGTACTCCACCCCTAGACATCTTAACCCCTATCCAAAGGATAGGAGATAAAATGTCTGATCGAGGGGGTCCCGCCACTGGGGATCCCCAGGATCTCAGATGTGGCACCCCAGACATCCGGTGCACGGAGCGAACTACGCTCCATGCCAGATGACTGGCGATCGGGGGAGGAGGCTCGTGAAGTCACAGCCATGCCCCCTCTCATAGACCTGCATTGAGGTGGAGTGGCCGTCACATCACGAGTGGGGCCCAGCATCCCTGTTGCTATCACATTGTAATGTATGGGTTAAGAAAAAAAATGTAATATATACCATAAAAAAATGTTTTTCATTGTAGCTTAATTGTTCTGCATTTGAATTGTTACAGGTTTTCTGTTGCCCCTTTGGGAAGAAGTGTTAAGGCTTAGTAATACTGGAAGCTGTCTCCTTACCTCTCTATCTCACATAATCTACGTCATGTGGTACATATCTTTACACAAACAAAAGAATTACGCCGGCCTGGAGCTAATTTTTGTTTCCTGCCTTTGTAGGTGATTTCCATTCCCTCTTAACAAGGTGAGCTACAAGGAAGTGACTGACCCAACATATCATATACAGTGTTTGATAGTGACAGTGCCTTAATTGACAATGCCAACCATAAGCCCCACCATACAGTTTGTCAGTCATATGCTTCACCATATATGGTGCCAACTACATGCCCCACCATACAACAAGTCTGCCACATGCACTACCATACAAGGTGAGAGTGACCTGCTCCCCATGAGTGGTAGACACATGCTCATATGTAGCAACTACAGACCCTCCATTGATAATGCAGCTGTATGCCAACCAGATATTTCCCCATAAGTCAATGTTAAATGCTTCCTATATGCAGTGCACGCACAGGTTCTGTCCTTTTTGATAGAAAAAATAAGGTATACTAAGACAAGTTTGGCCTAAATAGGGGCCATTTACACAAATGACCATCCATGTAATGCATAGATAGCTTAAAGGGATTCTCCGGTGGAAATTTTTTTTTTTTAAATCAACTGATGCCAGAAAGGTAAACAGATTTGTATATCTTCTATTAAAAAATCTTAATCCTTCCAGTACTTATTAGCTGCTGAATACTACAGAGGAAATTATTTTCTTTTTGGAACACAGAGCTCTCTGCTGACATCACGAGCACAGTGTTCTCTGCTGACATCTCTGTCCATTTTAGGGACTGTTTTAACTTTCTGGCACCAGTTGATTTAAAAAAAAAAAAAAAAAAGTTTTCCACCGGAGTACCCCTTTAAGTCCATTACAGACCTCCAGAGTTTTTAAGAACGGGAACTGCTTTTACAGGAATGCTCCTCACCTCTTGATGTCATTTAAAGGAGTTCTAGGAACTCCCCTTTCTCCATGACATGCGAATGTCCTTGAGCATATTGACAGGGTTTGTCTTCAAGAGGCAGGAATCTCACATTCATTTTTTGTGTTTTTTTTTTTTTAAGATAAAGCAAGGAATGGATTCAAAAGGAATGGAAATATAAAGGAAGAATCCTGCTGGATTTGCTCCTGGCTTTGGCTCAAAAAACTGCCTGTAGATAATTAATAATAAAGAAGCTATACTCCCCTACCCTGACCCCCCTTAGCTACCCCACCAAGGCTGCAGGTCCTCACTTTTCATTGCTTTTTGGTTGATATGTTGACCCTGCAGGAACTGACCCACTTAGTCCATTACAGCCTGCAGTAGTGTCCCGCCTCTAGTGATTGGTTCTGCAGAGACATTGCATCAATAAGAAGTAGTGTAGGATGAGGGGGATCACAGCTACTGCAGGGGGCTCGTGGCAGGTGAGTTTCTTCTTTGCTTCTTTCACATTTTTAAACCCATTTACAACCTCTTTATGTACAGTGTACAAGATGTAAAACTAGCTTTGATCAAAAATTAGAAATTCTACAGTTTTTATACTTAGTTAAATGGGCACTGTCATTAAAACAACATTTTGCTATTGCACTCCTTACAGTAAATAAAAAATATTTCTAATATACTGTGTTTAAAAAAAAATGAAGGGGGGCGTGGCCTGGCAGCCGGAGTGGATGGTCGGCTAGCAGAGTAGCTCCGCTCTACACACCCAATCTAGCGACTAAAACCAGCGATCACCGCAGCGAACCAGGCTCCGTGAGTGTCGGAACCACTGCCTGACATGCCGGGAAGGAGAAAAAGAGCCACCGGGCGCATCTCGCTGGCTAAATTCAGCTTTACCCGGACGGCCCGTACTGCACAAGATGGCGCCGGCGGCTCTTCCCCCATGCCCTCTCATGCGTCTCCAAAGGCAGGGGCTCTGGAAGAGCGGCATCCGGACAGCACACCGCCGCGCAGATCCCTGTCTGATCCGGAGCTACATCATCTCACTCCGGTGGAAGAGGGAAACAGTGGCAGACAAAAGCTCTCGCCCCGCTCTACTGCTGAGGATGCTACCTTGCCAACGGGCGGCTCTGAACGATCGCGCCATGATTCTCCTGTGCTGTTGCCACTGAGCCGACCAGAGAGGTTGATTACAGCCTCTCCGACGTCACCGCAGTCTCTTCAGCTTCAAAATCTGCAGAAAGGTACGGAGGCACCTTTAATACTGAGTTCCACAGCAGGGGATGCAGCTCTGGACTCTATAACGGTTACCGGGGAGGCTTTGACAGATGTCTCCATGAAGGCTATGCTTGTGGTATTAAGGCGCTCAGTACTGTTAGATATGAATGCTGTGGTTGCTCCTGTCAGAGCTTCTGTGGAGGACCTGGGGGGGAGAGTTGACCACCTGGAGACTAAGTTTGAGGAGTTTTCTTCCTCACACAACATCCTCATAGACTCTCACACAGATCTGGATGAGGAAGTGGCGGCGCTTAAAGCAAAAGTGGCGGACCTTGAAGACCGCAGTCGCCGCAATAATATAAAATTGCGCGGAGTGCCTGAATCTATTCCACCAGCGGACATACCAGAATATGTCCGCTCGCTTATTAAAGCGGTATTGCCATCATGTACTGACCAAGAAGCTGCAGTGGACAGAGCACATAGGATACCTCGGCCGAGACACCTTCCAGACACCACCCCCAGAGACGTTTTGGCTAGAGTGCATTTTTTTACAACCAAAGAAAAAGTAATGGAACTTTCACGCAGACGGAATGGTTTACCAGCTCCGTATCACCAGATAGCGGTCTACGCGGATCTATCAGCGGCAACCCTTCAAGCGCGCAAACTGCTTCAACCAGTGACCCAAGCTCTACGTACAGCTAACATCGCATACCGTTGGGGCTTTCCGGTTCGCCTGCTGATAAAGAGAGGGAACTCCATGCATACTATCCGCTCCCTGGATGAGGGACGTGCGCTTCTTCACACCTGGAATCTAGACCTGGCACAACTCGCGCGGCCATCCACAGCAGCAGCCCAAGCGCGGCTGACCCAGGACTGGTCTACAGCTTGAGCGGTAGATGGCGGTAACTATGTTCCTTTCATATGGGTGGGATGTGGGGCCCTGTTGGTGACCTGTCCCCGTCCGGTTTCAGAGTGGACTGTTGCCCTCCTACAGATGCTGGTACCTTTCTAAGGTGCCATGCATTATTGTTTGTTTGTTTTATGTTGTTTTTTACGTGTGCTTTTTGTTTAAAGCTTGAGTATATGCCACCCTACACTATTGATTCAGACCTATGTGCCTTGCCTACTCTATGTGAGAGGGCGCGTGCTGGCTGGGAGGCGCGCCCGCTCCTATTTTTGTTGCTGACAAGCTTATATATCGTATTTGATCTGCTTATACAATGGTGATAAAGATAGCCAGTTTAAACGTTAATGGTCTCAATGCTCCTCACAAGCGTTCCCATTTCTGGAGGGAAGTCAGATCCCTGGGTTGTGATATTGTCTGTGCACAGGAGACTCACCTCCTCTCCAGGGATGCTCATAGAGTAAAGCATTCTAACTTTCCACACATCTATCAATCACATTTCTCTTCCAAATCTAGGGGGGTGTTGGTAGGAATTAGAAATACGGTAGCCTTTCAGCTGCAGGAGATGGTGTCTGATCCAAGGGGGAGGTTTGTCATATTGCGATGCACGATCAATAACATACGTCTAACTTTAGTAGTGCTGTATGCACCTAATAAGGGCCAAATTAGGTTTTTAAACAAACTCCTGACATTAGTTAACAAACAGACTTGGGGCTCCTTAGTGCTCTGTGGGGACTACAACACAGTCATGGAACCCTCTGTGGATTCGACCTCACAATCTAGATTGCCCTCACTTTCTCTCTCATCTTGGGCGTGGAAGCATGAGTTATATGATATCTGGCGTATTCACAATGCTCTAGCGAGAGAATATACCTTCTTATCAGCGGCGCATAATTCTTATGCTCGGTTGGATATGTTCCTGGTGGACAGCTCACTTCTTCCGGCTTCGGCCAGCTCCTCGATAGAAATGATAACATGGACGGATCATGCAGCTATCACCCTGACTCTTGCTGATGAAGTATCATCCCCTCAAGCTCACATGTGGCGTATGAGTCAGTTTTTGCTGTCCCACCGGGAATATTCCAAACGATTGCAGAGTGACATACAGGAATATTTTCTATCAAATCAACAGTCAGTCTCTTGCCCATTTATTTTATGGAATTGCCATAAAGCAGTAGTGAGGGGACTGTGCATTAAATTTGGGGCGACACTTAAAAAGCAAAGGGATACTCAGATTAACCAACTGCTAACCCAAATAAGAGATCTGGAGGCAATTAACAAACTTACCCCCTCCATCACATTAGCGACTCAACTTGGGACCCTGAGACGTGACCTGCGATGCTTTATGTTGACAGCTTATGAAAAAGCTTATAGGAAAACCAGAGCGACCTATTACGCTCAGGACAATAAAGCTGGGAAGCTTCTAGCTCACCGTCTCAGGGCTCAACACGAACGGTCTCGCATACCTAAACTGATACACCCAGAAAAACAGACCCCCCTATATACTCCCAAGGATATAGCAGAGGGATTTCAGGCGTTCTATACGCGCCTTTACAATTTGCAGGACTCCATGCCCACATCCCCTGACGCCTCCTTGGCCATCCAGACTTACCTAGCTAAACTAAACCTTCCTACTCTTTCAGCTACTCAACTAGAGAGTTTAAATAAGGAAATTCAGTCTGAGGACATTGAACATATAATACGCTCCCTCCCGTCGGGTAAAGCCCCAGGGCCGGACGGATTTACCAGTTCCTACTATAAAACCTTTTGCACCTCCCTCTCCACCCCCCTAAGAGATTTCTGCCGACAAGCTATGTTGACGGGTCAGCTACCTAGGGAAAACCTACAGGCCTTAATAACAACCATCCCCAAGCCGGGTAAAGCGACAGAGTTCCCCCAAAATTATAGGCCAATTTCGCTTTTAAATCAAGACATAAAAATATATGCGAAGCTTTTAGCAAACAGATTATCAGCAATTCTCACCTTCCTTATATCTCCCGACCAATCTGGTTTTGTTGCCGGTAGGCAGACGTCGGACAACACTAGAAAACTGCTCCATCTCCTCCATTACATTGAGTCTTCTCACACCCCTGCCGTGGTGCTTGCACTAGATGCCGAAAAGGCTTTTGACAGGTTGCGTTGGTCCTTTGCTTTTGCAGTACTGAGGAGTATGGGTTTTTCGGGAGGCATTTTTTCTGCGATCTCATCATTATACTCCCACCCGTCAGCTCGTGTGCTAGGAAATGGTACCTTGTCCTCAGAATTTTCTATCAGCAACGGATCACGGCAGGGGTGTCCACTCTCCCCTTTACTTTATATCCTCTCCCTAGAACCACTGGTACATACATTACAATCAGATCCCCGCATAACCGGTATTCCCCTGGCCTCTAAGACCCATATTATATCCTTGTATGCGGACGACATACTGTTATCCCTAACGAACCCTACAACTTCCCTCCCAGCGGTCTTAGATAATATAGCTGAGTATGGTTCTTTATCATACTATAATTTAAATAGCTCAAAAACACAGATCCTTTCCCTTAACCTCTCTGTGGAATCTGAATCCCTTCTACGATCCCGTTTCTCCTTTGATTGGAAGGCACAGGGAATAGATTATTTAGGCCTACATGTCACCTATCCACACTCTACTTTATACAATGCAAATTATGTTCCCATGTTGGCGGTGATGGAGAGGGATGCAAAGTTCTTTTCCAGGTATGACATTTCATGGACAGGGAGAGTGGCAACTTTCAAAATGTTTATGCTTCCGAAACTCTTGTATCTTTTTAGAACTCTCCCCATATGGCTGCCCTCTACTTTCTTCCACAAAACACAATCCCTGCTTTCTAAATTTATTTGGGCTGGGAAAAGGCCTAGGCTAGCATCCAGTATAATGGCACGGTCGCCCCAAGCGGGTGGAATGGGTGTTCCCAACATTAAAGGCTACTATGTGGCGACATTAGTTGCCATGTTAAAAAATTGGTGGTGTATGAAGTTAGATACTCCTTGGGCTTTTATAGAAAACAAGCTAGCCTTTCCTTACAATTTACGTGATCTTCTTCTTCTCCCCGCGTGGTCACTCCCAACCCCGCGCCTAACTAACCCGATAATGAAAGCGTCATACTCAGTTTGGGCGGATTACCAGACAGCTATAAAACAAGACATGACTTCTGACTTAGAAGACTTACCTATTTCCTTTGCTCAAGACTCTCTCTCTGACTTATCACTTGAACAGTGGATAGATAATGGCATCACACATGTTAAGCATCTTTTTGTTCAGGGTAGACTGCAAACCTTTGAATTTCTACAGTACAAGTATCATCTACCACATGTAGATTTTTATAAATATCTAAGGGTCAGGCATTTCCTGCAATCTTTACGCCCCTCAGAGATTGGAGTACATAGGACTACCTTTACTCTCCTAGCCTCCCCTCTGAAAGGCCTTAAACCTTTCTATTCTTATTATTTGCATTCAAACACTTGTGTTAAAACTTACCCCCTAAGACTATGGGAAATGGATCTTGCTATACAACTGGACGTTGATGACTGGCGTCATGCATTTAAGTATGTACGTAGAGCTTTCCAGTGCTCCTCCCACATTGAATCCGCATATAAGACAATGTTAAGATGGTATTTTACACCAGACAAGATAGCTAGGATATACCCCGGATCTTCGGATCTTTGTTGGAGAGGGTGTGGCTGTAGGGGGACTCTATATCACATTTTATGGCTTTGTCCGGCTATCCAATTATTCTGGGCCTATTGTGAAAGTCTAGTGAGAGAGATATGTGGCTCCAAGCTCAATCTGACCCCTAGTTTAGCATTACTCTTTATAGGGCTACGCACGGTCTCCCCTGCAAATCGTGAGGTTTTGTGCATCATATGTGTAATTGCAAAAAACCTGCTAACAAGTAGATGGAAGACTGTCAACACTCCATCTTCAGTAGAACTCATTGAAAGGATTAACACCACCTATTCTTTTGAAAAGATTCTAGCATTAGGTTCCGGCAGGATGACTAGCTTTCAAAACAGATGGAGGTCGTGGGTAGCCTCACCCTATTGTAAAAATATTTGACCCTAGCTTCTTTCTAGTTGGCATGGTTTCCTTACTCCCCCCCCCCCCCCCCACCTCTCCCTTTGGCAATACTCCCAGGGAAAGATTGAGTGGAAAGAGACCCTACTCCTGGTCATTATTCACCTAAGAGAGATGCCAAATGAGTGTTTCTAGAGGTATTAGGCACAATAGAGTAACATTGATTTGTATACTTCTATAACTTTTGTACTTGTTTGTTTATATGAAAAAGTTCGACAGCTGCGTCTGTCCCTACTGCTTTACATTGTAATAACTTTGTGAAATTGCTAATAAAAAATTATTGAAAGTAAAAAAAAATGAAGTTTTTTTTGTTTTATTTGTGTTTCAAAAAGCTGCCACTTGAGGTCTCCCTACTGGTCCAGAGCACATTTCCAAACATCTCTTCCACAGACTTTGGACTCCTGCTGGCCTGGCAGAATTCCAACATCAGGAAATGCAGCCTAGAGAGCTGAGGAGGCAATCATAGTTCATCTCACACTTGTCACAGCGAGCGCTCCGGTCTCCACCTCCGGACCGGAGCGCCCACTGCCTCTGTCCTCCTTTCTGGGGTCCCGGCGTCGCCCGGTCAGACGCACTGACCTGGAGCGCGGGTCTCACTGTGGCAGGGATGCGGCTAGCGTGGCGGCTCGTCCCCGCTCACGCGCCGCGTCCCCGTTCATCTTACCTGCTCCCCGTACAGCACTCTGTTCTCCTGGATCGCGGCGCCGCTCTCTAGGGCGCGCGCCGGCTTCAGTAAATTTAAAGGGCCTGCGCACCGGTAATTGGTGCACTGGTTCCTCACCTCCCACTGTGTTCTCCCAATAAAAGGCACCTGCCCCTTCCTGCCCTTGCCGGATCTTTGTGCCTTGTGCCTCTGAGAAAGCGTTCCCTACTGTGTTTATTGCCTTGCCAGTTGCCGAACCCATTGCTACCGTATACTCGCCTGTGAACCCTTGCTGCCTGCCCTGACCTCTGCTACGTCCGACTACGCTCTTGCCTGCTCCCTGTGTACCACGCCATATCAGCTGCCAGAGAGGTCGAGTTGCTACTGGAGGATACAACCTGGTGGTTACCGCTGCAGCAAGTCCATCCCGCCTTGCGGCGGGCTCTGGTGAAACCAGTAACCACTTAGAACCGGTCCTCTGGTACAACCCGCGTCATCACCTCTCTGGTCCAGAGGATCCACTACCAGTCCTGCCGGTACGTGACAGTAAGATCCGGCCATGGATCCCGCTGATGTTCCTCTGCCAAGTCTAGTGGACCTCACCTCCATTGTGGCCCAGCAAGGTCAGCAGCTGGCCCAGTTGACCGCCATGATGCAACAGCTCCTGCCTGCTCAGCAACAGCCTGCACCTCCGCCTGCACCTGCTGCATCACCTCCGCCTGCAGTTGCTACAGAGCCAGAATCCGTTTGTCTCTACCAGACAAATACGACGGAGATCCTAAACTTTGCCGAGGGTTCCTGTCTCAGTGCTCCCTTCACCTCAAGCTACTGTCTGACCAGTTTCCGTCTGAGCGAGCCAAGGTAGCCTTCATCCTCAGTCTGCTCTCCGGGAGGGCCCTGGCCTGGGATACACCGCTATGGGACCGTGCTGATCCAGCCACCGCTTCTGTCCAGAGTTTTTGTCAGGAGTTTCGTAGTGTTTTTGAGGAACCTGCTTTGCTAAATTTGTCCCAAGGAAATTTTACCGTGGGGGACTATGCCGTCCAGTTCCGCACCCTTGCTTCCGAGCTCAACTTGAATAATGAAGCTCTTTGTGCCACCTTTAAGAAGGGACTTAATAGTGACATTAAAGATGTCCTTGCTGCACGTGACCTGCCTACCACCCTGAGTGACCTCATCTTGCTAGCCACCAGGATTGACAAACGTTTCTCTGAGAGACAAGAGGAACTCCATCTTGAAAAGGAAAAAGCTTGTTCCAAACGCTGCCCTCATCTGACTCCATTGTTCCAGCGTCCACCTCTACCTGTCTCTGGGTCTTCCGCTGTGGAGGCCATGCAGGTGGACGGGACTCGCCTGACCCTGCAAGAACGGAGCCGCCGTAGAGACGAGAACCTGTGATTGTACTGCGCTAGTACCGAGCACTTCCTTAAGGACTGTCCTCTTCGTCCTCCACGTTCGGGAAACGCTCGCACCTAGTGGATGTGGGAGAAGCATTACTAGGTGTGGATTCTTCCTCTCCATGCCTCATGATATCCGTGCAGTTGTTTCTTTCGTCCAAGTCCTTCTTCTCTGCTGCGGCTTTCTTGGACTCCGGCTCAGCAGGCAACTTCATCCACGCCTCCTTGGTCGACAAGTATCAAGTATCAAATTCATATAACCCGTCTACCCAAGCCATTCCTTATTTATAAGGTCAACGGGGAGAAACTCTCTGCTACGGTACAATACCGCACCCAGCCCCTGCGGATGAACATTGGGATATTCCATACCGAGACTATGGAATTTCTTGTTCTTCCCTTCTGCTCTTCCGAACTCCTGCTTGGTTTACCGTGGTTGCAACGCCATTCTCCTGTCTTGAATTGGTCCACCGGTGAGATCCTCCTGCTCTGACCGGTGCTTCAAGCCTGCTCCTATCAAACAGGTTCCACCAGTTCCTCCGCCACCAGGTCTCCCCAAGCCTTACCATCAATTTGCTGACGTCTTCTGTAAAAGCAAGCGGAGACGCTTCCTCCTCACAGGCCTTATGATTGTCCCATTGACCTGTTACCGGACTCTACTCCTCCTAGGGGCAGAATTTATCCTTTCTCACCTCTAGAGACTCAGGCCATGTCGGACTATGTACGTGAGAATTTACAGAGAGGCTTTATTAGGAAGTTCTCGTCTCCTGCTGGAGCCGGGTTTTTCTTTGTGTCAAAAAAAGGATGGTTCTCTCTGCCCCTGCATCGATTATAGAGGACTCAATAAAATTACCATAAAAAAACGTTACCCTCTGCCCCTAATCTCTGAGCTGTTTGACCATCTCAGAGGAGCCAAGATTTTCACCAAGTTGGATCTCCGTGGGCCCTACAATTTGATCCGCATTCGTAAAGGAGACGAGTGGAAGACCGCATTTAACACCCGGGACGGTCACTTTGAGTACTTAATGATGCCTTTTGGACTTTGCAATGCACCCGCAGTCTTCCAGGAGTTCGTGAACGACATCTTCTGGGACCTTCTCTACACTTGTGTTGTAGTATACCTGGATGATATCCTTATTTTTTCATCCAATCTAGATCAACATCGAGTTCATGTCCGGCAAGTTCTCACCCGACTCAGAAGTAACTGCCTCTACGCCAAAATTGAGAAATGTCTGTTTGAATGTAACTCCTTGCCATTCCTGGGGTATATCATCTCTGCCCAAGGTCTGCAAATGGATCCTGCCAAGCTATCTGCAGTTCTAGACTGGCCACGCCCCTCTGGTCTCCGAGCCATACAAAGATTCCTAGGTTTTGCCAATTACTACAGACAGTTTATTCCTCATTATTCCACCCTGGTGGCTCCTCTTGTGGCTTTGACTAAAAAGGGTGTCAATCCCAAGTCCTGGCCTCCTCACGCTGAAGAGGCCTTTCAGTCCCTGAAAGCCGCCTTTGCATCTGCACCTGTTCTCTCCCGGCCAGATTCCTCCAAGCCATTTTATCTTGCAGTGGATGCATCCTCGGTGGGAGCTGGAGCGGTATTAACTCAGAAGTCTTCCAGGGGCAAAACCATAACTTGTGGCTTCTTCTCTAAAACCTTTTCTTCCGCCGAGAAGAATTTTGCTATTGGGGACAGTGAAATGTTGGCAATTAAATTGGCCTTGGAGGAGTGGAGACATCTTCTCGAGGGTGCCCTCACCCTGTGACCATTTTCTTGGACCATAAGAACCTAGTCTACCTCCAGTCTGCTCAGAGACTAAATCTCCACCAAGCCCGTTGGTCCATCTTCTTCGCCCACTTCAACTTCCAGATTCACTTCCGTCCCGCTGCCAAGAACTTCAGGGCAGATGCCCTTTCTCGCTCTTCGGATGTGGTGGGCGACATATCTACTCCTCAACACATTGTCCCACCCGAATGTCTCATCTCGGTTGCACCTGTGGACTTACGGCTTCTTCCTCCAGGTAAGACCTATGTTCCTCCTCGCCAGCGGTTGCAAGTTCTCAAGTGGGGTCACGCTTCCTTCCTTGCCGGTCACCCTGGGATTAAGAAGTCTCTGCAGTTAATTTCTCAAAGATATTGGTGGCCCTCGCTAGACAAAGATGTCAATGAATTCGTCCAGTCCTGTGCGATCTGCGCCCGGGACAAGACTCCTCCTCAGAAACCTGCGGTCCTTCTCCTGCCCCTCCCAGTTCTGGAGACCCCTTGGTCACACATTGCCATGGACTTTATCACTGATCTTCCCTCCTCCCATGGTATGACAGTCATTTGGGTCGTGGTTGACCGTTTTTCTAAGATGGCTCATTTTGTGTCCCTGCCTGTTCTCCCGTATGCGCCTCAGTTGGCCAAACAGTTTTTCCTACACATCTTCCGTCTCCACGGTCTTCCTAAACACATCGTCTCAGACCGTGGGGTACAGTTCGTCTCCAAGTTTTGGAGGGCTCTCTGTGGTCAACTCGGAGTCAAGCTGGATTTTTCTTCATCATATCACCCACAGTCCAACGGCCAAGTAGAACGGGTGAACCAGACTCTGGGAGATTAGCTACGCCATTTTGTGTCCTCTCGCCAAGATGATTGGTCGGATTTACTCCCTTGGGCAGAGTTCTCTTATAACTTCAAACAATCTTCCACTACCAATAAGTCTCCATTTTTTGTGGTTTATGGCCGTCATCCTCTGCCTCCTCTGCCTAGGACCTCCGCTCCCTCCTCTGTACCAGCTGTAAAGGACCTCCTTCTTGACTTCACCTCTATTTGGCAAGAGACCCACTCAGCCCTCCTCAAGGCCTCGGCCCGTATGAAGCTCCAGGCTGACAAAAGTCGTAGAGCTCCTCCAGAATTCAATCCCGGTGACAAGGTGTGGCTCTCCTCGAAGTACATCAGATTTAAGGTACCAAGTTACAAGCTGGGTCCTCGTTACTTGGGTCCCTTCAGAGTCAAGAGCCGCATTAATCCGGTGTCCTACCAGCTCCATCTTCCTCCCTCCCTCAGAATTCATAACTCTTTTCATGTCTCCCTTCTCAAACCTGCTATCTTTAATCGCTTCTCTCCCAAACTTCTTTCTCCCACCCCTGTTTCTGGTACCTCTGATATTTTTACTGCTAAAGAAATCCTAGCCACCAAGCTTGTTCGGGGGAAAAGATTTTTTTTGGTCGACTGGGAGGGCTGCGGTCCTGAAGAATGGTCTTGGGAGCCTGAAAATAACATCTTGGACCGCAGTCTCATCCTCAACTTCCTTGGTGCCAAAAAGAGAGGGAGACCTAAGGGGGGGGGGTACTGTCACAGCGAGCGCTGGTCTCCACCTCCAGACCGGAGCGCCCGCTGCCTCTGTCCTCCTCTCCAGGGTCCCGGCGTCTCCCAGTCAGACGCACTGACCGGGAGCGCGAGTCTCACTGTGGCAGGGACGCGGCTAGCGTGGTGGCTCGTCCCCGCTCACGCGCCGCGTCCCCGTTCATCTTACCTGCTCCCCATGCGGTGCTCTGTTCTCTTGGATCCCGGCGCGCGCGGCCCCGCTCTTTAGGGCGCGCGCACGCCGGCTTCAGTAAATTTAAAGGGCCAGGGCACCGGTAATTGGTGCGCTGGTTCCTCACCTCCCACTGTGTTCTCCCAATAAAAGGCACCTGCCCCTTCCTGCCCTTGCCAGATCTTTGTGCCTTGTGCCTCTGAGAAAGCATTCCCTACTGTGTTTATTGCCTTGCCAGTTGCCGAACCCATTGCTACCGTATACTCGCCTGTGAACCCTTGCTGCCTGCCCTGACCTCTGCTACGTCCGACTTCGCTTTTGCCTGCTCCCTGTGTACCACGCCATATCAGCTGCCAGAGAGGTCGAGTTGCTACTGGAGGATACGACCTGGTGGTTACCACCGACCTGGTGGTTACCACCTTGCGGCGGGTTCTGGTGAAAGCCAGTAACCACTTAGAACTGGTCCTCTGGTACAACCCGCGTCATCGCCTCTCTGGTCCAGAGGATCCACTACCAGTCCTGCCGGTACGTGACAAAACTGAACTGCTCTGGGCTGTGTGTAGCAGGGTAAGGGAGGAAGTTCTCCCCTGTCTGGCTTCAGATGATGTCACGCCTGCTGGGGAACACCCCTTCCCAGTCTGATTCTGACTGAGACTGAGCAGAAAATACAGAGCAATATCAAGGTAGAAAACTAAACAATAATAAAAATAAAGGCAGATGGTGGTTTATCATGATGGGGGGCAGTGAACTGGGAAGATTATAAAATTTTTCAAGATAATGGCAGGTACTCTTTAAGTATTTTTCTAAATACATTATTTATCTTGTGCTGATCCTGAGTTACTGTCTGTATCATACTTCACACTATTGTTTGGTAAACATGTAAAGGCAGAAAAATAAAGTTTCACGAATGAAAGCAGCTAATTAACCAAAATACAGGAAAAATAACAGGATGTGAAGATAGCTAAGTAAATAACTAAAATTGTATCAACATGCTAAAGTAGCCCCTGTCACATATATAGGCAAAATATGGTGAAACTCCAAAACTAAAATATATTCAAAAGCAGAACCAAAGAAAAAAAAATCTTTAAAGAAACAACTTTATAAAAATGTATAAGAAAAGCAGGAATTCACCCATCAGAGCGACATCACAGAAACCGTGCACTATAGAACGTACATGAAATTACTAGGCAAAAAGTGATAAAAGAATGGTGTAAGGTCCACCATGGCGCGATCCCAGACCTTGCAGCATTCTTTTACCTCTCTTTTTAGAGTTTGTATAGAATATTGGATTCATTTCTTTATGTTCCGACAAGCATGTATCAGCGCATGGCTTCTTGTACTTAACTTTTTTGCACAATTGCAAATATCATATAGATGTGCCATCTGCTTTGGGATTGATATTGATACATAAAGGTGATTTTGTTCACCAGGTAGATTCATTCATGACTATGTATCCCTATGTATCCATAGTAATTTATTTGTACATCCTATAGTGCAGAGTTCCAGTGATGTTGCTTTGTTTGATGCATGAATTCCTCCTTTTTATGTTATTTTTATAAAGTTGTTTTAAATGTTTTTTTTTATACTTTTCTATACAAGTGACTCCCTTTTGGTTCTTCCTTTGAATATATAAAGAAGCAGGTAGGTTTCAGGGAAATCTGAATTCCCTTTCTGGCTCCCATTGGCATTACATTCTTCCTTTTTAGATGAAACAGTACTATGATCATAATGGAGGATGGAATATCGTATGTCTATTATTTATTAAATGCCAGATTTTTCATTTGATTGTTATGTTAAAGGAGTACTGCAGTCATAGAACACTTATATCCTATCCACAGGATAGGGGATAAGTGTCTGATCGCTGGTGGTCCGATCGCTGGGACCCCTGCAATCCCCTGTACGAGGTCCCGGAGCTGCGGCGGCTCTGCGCGACTAATGTTTGTGTCGTTGAACTCACTAAGAGGTCTACAGACATTCCCCCTCCATTCAACTCTATGGGAGATGTGGGGATGCATTAACACTGCATCTCCACCTCTCCCATGATGATACATAGAGGGGGCATGTTGGCCCCGGCGTCATGCTGCGGCCGACAAGCCTTCTGCATGGGGAGAGCCGTGGAAGAGTCGGGGCACCATACAGGAGATCGTGGGGGGTCCCAAATTTTCCGTCCAAGCCAAAAGTCAGATACTTACCCTAGGTTACTCAGTACGGGTCTTTGGGTTGATCCTGGCACGGATACCTCAGCGACCAATTTGAGCTTCAGAAATCATATCCCTGCCTTGGAGGCACAAAAGGTGATGTGAATGCACCCTCAGCTTGTCCTGGGATACAGGATACACAAGTGGAATAACATGAGTACCAATTGATGAATTAATACATTTTGTTGCTCTGTATATTTAACCAGAAAAGACAACAATAGTGCAGCATATTGTAAATATTTTTTTTCCTGGGATAGACCTGATAAAATCCTTTACGTTATACAGACATGTACATTAGGCAGAGTTAATCGAGCCAAGTTATTTGCCACCAAGGTTGACCCTATTTCCAAAGCTGGACTTTTAAGACACAGTAGAAATGACTTTTTCTTTTATAGGCTGCTTCAATAGTGGGAGTCACAGGTCACTGACATAGTACCATGGATTTGCCATTGGAAAAGCAGCAATATTTAAAGACAAAATTCATCAAACTGTCAGCTGTCAGTGCCCCATCATTTTGATAGATCTCTATAATGACACCCTCTCACCCTGATATTGATTATGTCATGCACTCATATAGAAGTATGTGAGCAGTATAGCTCAATGCCCTCTGTAAACCAAGTAGATGTTTAATGTTATTTTCAACTATTTCAAATGTCTACCACTAGCACATATATGCCAGCTCAGCATAATAATGTTACATAATGGTTGTCCTTGTCTTTAGCCTATGCGGGAAAACTGTGGGGTGACCATCCAGTTACAGTGAGTAAAACAGACGGGTTAGATTGTAAATAAAAAGGTCTGCCTTAATTATTCAGCTCTTAAGAAACAAAAAAAGGTCAGACTGGCCCAACAGTGCACTAAAGGATACTATGGTGGAACCAGGTTCTGGCACAGTAATGGTCTCCAATAGTCCAGCAGAAGACATTCTCTGTTTAAGGATATGAATATAGTTAAAGGGCTGTGTCACAGAGAATTTTTCTTTTCCCTAACATATCGTTTTCTCTAATATGTTTTATGGTATTGCTATGAATAGTCCCCTATGGGGACTATTCAAGTGTAAAAAAAAATGTAAAAAAATGTAAAATTAAAAGTAAAAAAAAGTGAAAAATCCCCTCCCCCAATAAAAAAGTAAAACGTCAATTTTTTCCTATTTTACCCCCAAAAAGCGTAAACAATAAATTTAATAGACATATTTGGTATCGCCGCGTGCGTAAATGTCCGAACTATTAAAATAAACTGTTAATGATCCCGTACGGTGAACGGCGTGAACGTAAAAAAAAAAAGTCAAAAATTGCTACTTTTTTAATAAATTTTATTAAAAAAAATGATAAAAAATGTATTAAAAGATTTTTGTATGCAAATGTGGTATCAAAAAAAAAGTACAGATCATGGCGCAAAAAAATTAGCCCTCATACCGCCGCTTATACGGAAAAATGAAAAAGTTAGGGGTCATCAAAATAAAGGGATTATAAACGTACTAGTTTGGTTAAAAAGTTTGTGATTTTTTTTTAAGCACAACAATAATATAAAAGTATGTAATAATGGGTATCATTTTAATCGTATTGACCCTCAGAATAAAGAACACATGTCATTTTTACCATAAATTGTACGGCGTGAAAATGAAACCTTCCAAAATTAGCAAAATTGCGTTTTTCTTTTTAATTTCCCCACAAAAATAGTGTTTTTTGGTTGCGCCATACATTTTATGATATAATGAGTGATGTCATTACAAAGGACAACTGGTCATGCAAAAAACAAGCCCTCATACTAGTCTGTGGATGAAAATATTAAAGAGTTATGATTTTTAGAAGGCGAGGAGGAAAAAGCGAAAACGTAAAAATTAAATTGTCTGAGTCCTTAAGGCCAAAATGGGCTGAGTCCTTAAGGGGTTAACATTATAGTGTGATATAACCAATATATATATTTTTTTCTAATGACACATCCCTTTATGGAACCAGATAAAAGTAAATACGTGCAAATTTCCTCTCTCAACAGCTTCTTTCTTTTTTTAACTATGTCCTGTAATGCTATTTGTATCTAATGGCATCTCACTTATGAAAATTGAGAAAATATTAGAAAAAATACAACTATTTCTTTTAGCAGCCATCAACAATTTGCATACTACTAGCATAGGCAATGGCTGCAAAGATACATTAGTTGTACTCTCCTGTATTCTGGCGACTCTGGAATTACGTTAAAATTGTAGTCCTTTTTTTTTTTCATTTCAAGTATGTGATAATCTGACACCCACATATATGTATATATTTAAAACTTTTTGTAAGTGTCTTTTAGGATCCTCGCAATGTCACATGGGACAATTTGTCATTGAACATATAGAGCCAGCGGACAGACATTCTATTCATCTAATTTGTCCTCCTTTATAAAAGTAAAACAATGATCAATTATTTAAAATTATGGCTCAATAGTGTGAACTGAATCTCCCTAAAATTCCTTTCTGTTATTTTTTGTAGCAAACGCAATAAAATCTTCTTATTGATCGGCTGCCACAGATGGCAAAACAGAAATAATGTTGTTTGGCGGAACAGACAATATCCTGTTTGCTACATTAATGGTAAATAGAACTTTGCATTGTAAAATCGAAATTTCTGAAGTCACGTCACATGATCAGCACAGTGTTTTCTTTCATTATTAATCCATTCTACTTATATTTAGGACTTCATAGGACACATTTAAGTATATAGACGTAAGGTCCATAGGCCAAGGTTACAAAGAAGAAGCTAGTGTTTTCTGTTCAGGGTTCATCACCCTAGCAGCTGAGCCTTCCATTGTCAACATTATTATGGTAGAATAACATGCAGATCAATAAAAGGACTCATTAAATGCTCTGTGAAGATAGATATTGTAGACACTTGGGTCCAACTCGCCATTTTTTCAGGATCATTTCAGGAAAATCCTATGCTATCTTTTATGTTTATTGCAGCACAAGAACATTTCTGGGAATTTTTAAATTGAACTTTATTAGGAAATAAAAGAATGTACAAGGTGTTTCATTTCTTCGTTCCCCAAGGCTAATATAGTGTCAATATATTATAATAGCTGTACAGAAAATTACTCTTTCTCCCCAGTAGAGCCTCTAATCTATTTATGTTATGGCACATCCAATGAATGGGAATTAATGGCCAATGATCTAAGGGCCCTTTAAGGGTGCGTTCACACTGTGGAATCTCCGCTCGCTGAACTCAGCGAGCGGAGATTCCGTCTGGCGGCCCCCGCCGAATATACTTCGATGCTAGGGCCGCGGGGCACTGAGCCATCACCATTGAGAGCTATGCAGTGCTTGCGGAATCCGCGCAAAAAAAGAATTATCCGCCGCTGAAATTCGCGGAGACCCATTCACACTAATGTTAAGTTCACACCGCGGGAATTCCGTAGTGTGACCGTACCCTTAAGAGGTAGTCCAGTGCAGAAAAACTTATCCCCTATCTTAAGGATAGGGGATAAGTTTCAGATTGTGGGGGGTCCGACCGCTGGGCCCCCCCACGATCTCCTGTATGGGGCCCCTTCTCGCTGGCCAGATAGCGGGTGTCGACCACCGTACGAAGCAGCGGCTGACACGCCCCCTCAATACATCGCTATGGCAGAGCCGGAGATTGCCGAAGGCAGCACTCCGGCTCTGCCATAGAGTTGAATTGAGGGGGCATGTCAGACGCCGCTCTGTGCGGTAGTCAACACGCCCCCTTCCGGCAGGCTGCCAGGCCCCTGTACAGGAGATCGTGGGGGGGGGGGGGGGGCGCCCAGCGGTCAGACCCCCGCGATCTGAAACTTATCCCCTATCCTTACAATAGGGGATACGTTTTTCAGCACTGGATATCTCCTTTAAGATGGGTCAACCAGTGTCTGTAAACTAGTGTCTATTTAGTAGATCGGCACTTTTTTAAGGCGCTATTATATGGCTTTGTCATCTTGCGAGTAGGATTGTTTGTGCTTCCCTTTAATCATTGTCAGCCGCAGATCTCCTATTTACAAGTGGTGGTGGACAGCCGACTAACAATAATTTTTAGGCCTGCGTAATTGATTCAATGCCAACCATTGAGCATTTTCTCATTCACTGGCTCATTGCTGGATCTTTTACATAGGTCAGTTATTGAGAATTAACCCCTTAAGGACCAAGGGCGTACAGGTACGCCTTTGCTCCCTGGTACTTAAGGACCAAGGGCATACCTGTACGCCCGTGGGAATTTCGGTCCCTGCCGCGCGTCGGGCGGGGAGCGGACTGGGGTGACTGCTGATATCGATCAGCAGGCACCCCGCGCCAATGCCCAGGGGGGTCATCAGACCCCCCCATGTAGGCGATCGCCTAGGGCCGCGGGGCACTGAGCCATCACCATTGAGAGCTATGCAGTGCTTGCGGAATCCGCGCAAAAAAAGAATTATCCGCCGCTGAAATTCGCGGAGACCCATTCACACTAATGTTAAGTTCACACCGCGGGAATTCCGTAGTGTGACCGTACCCTTAAGAGGTAGTCCAGTGCAGAAAAACTTATCCCCTATCTTAAGGATAGGGGATAAGTTTCAGATTGTGGGGGGTCCGACCGCTGGGCCCCCCCACGATCTCCTGTATGGGGCCCCTTCTCGCTGGCCAGATAGCGGGTGTCGACCACCGTACGAAGCAGCGGCTGACACGCCCCCTCAATACATCGCTATGGCAGAGCCGGAGATTGCCGAAGGCAGCACTCCGGCTCTGCCATAGAGTTGAATTGAGGGGGCATGTCAGACGCCGCTCTGTGCGGTAGTCAACACGCCCCCTTCCGGCAGGCTGCCAGGCCCCTGTACAGGAGATCGTGGGGGGGGGGGGGGGGGCGCCCAGCGGTCAGACCCCCGCGATCTGAAACTTATCCCCTATCCTTACAATAGGGGATACGTTTTTCAGCACTGGATATCTCCTTTAAGATGGGTCAACCAGTGTCTGTAAACTAGTGTCTATTTAGTAGATCGGCACTTTTTTAAGGCGCTATTATATGGCTTTGTCATCTTGCGAGTAGGATTGTTTGTGCTTCCCTTTAATCATTGTCAGCCGCAGATCTCCTATTTACAAGTGGTGGTGGACAGCCGACTAACAATAATTTTTAGGCCTGCGTAATTGATTCAATGCCAACCATTGAGCATTTTCTCATTCACTGGCTCATTGCTGGATCTTTTACATAGGTCAGTTATTGAGAATTAACCCCTTAAGGACCAAGGGCGTACAGGTATGCCTTTGCTCCCTGGTACTTAAGGACCAAGGGCATACCTGTACGCCCGTGGGAATTTCGGTCCCTGCCGCGCGTCGGGCGGGGAGCGGACTGGGGTGACTGCTGATATCGATCAGCAGGCACCCCGCGCCAATGCCCAGGGGGGTCATCAGACCCCCCCATGTAGGCGATCGCCGAAAATCGCAAGTGAATTCACACTTGCGTTTTTCGGCTATTCCGGTGATGCGAGTCACGTGTGACTCGCTGACCCGGAGATACAAGGTGATCGGGGGTGTAGGATACACCCCCTATCATCCTCTGTATCTATGGGGAGGTGGTGATTTCGTCACCCCCCCAGGATCGCTGCTATTGGCCGGTAGCAGCCGGCAGGGGAGGCGTTAACGGCCCCTTCTCGCGGCTCTGCTTGCTCCCTGAGTTCATTCAGTGGCCAGAGCTGCGAGAAGGAGCCAGGGACCCCCCCTCTGTGAAGATCGGAGCCCCTCACAGAGGAAGTCCCCCTTAGAGCAGGGAGAGAGTACAGCCCCAGGGACAGGTAGGGTTAACCAGTAAAAAAAGTAAAAAGTAAAGTAAAAAAAAAGAGTACAAAAAATTTCCCCCCCCTGACCCCCTAATAGGACCTAAAGGGTCCGCAACAATTTTTTTAGTGTGACCCGAGCCCTATTAGGGATTTAGGGCACTGCATTTGGCCATTTTTTTTTTTTTTGGGCTGCAGTCCTTTTTTTCCCCCCATACAGTTAGTTACACCAATCACACACACACTACATACTCACCCCCCCCCCCACACACACACACGCCACCAACCCCCCCCCCCCACCACCACCACCGTAGAAAAAAGGCGATGGCTCGCCAGGCATTTTCGGCAGCGGAGGCATACGCTTTTCTTGCCTCCGACTCCGAATCTGTCAGTGAGGACGATGAAGATCCAACATTCCTGTGTTCTTCATCGTCCTCCTCATCATCTAGTACTGATGATGAGTCACCTATACGGCGGCGTCAGGCGAGGCCACGCACCCCCCATGATAGTGGCCCAGTGGCCGGCACTAGTGCGAGTGGTGATGCTGCTCGTACTAGGAGTCCGACCCCCCAGACAAGTTTACCAGAGCCCCCTTCCGGTGAACCTGTCTGGAGACCCCCAGAGGCTTATCAGCCACGGGTTCCGGAGTTTCTTGGCGACTCCGGAATCCGGATTGACAATTCTGGATTTACTGAAATTGACTATTTCAGTTATTTTTTCAGTGACCTTTTTGTCAATCCAATGGTGGAGCAGACGAATCTGTACGCCAGGCAGTTCATCGCCCACCACCCTGATTCTGTTTTGGCCAGGCCCAATAAATGGTATGCCATTGATGCAGCAGAGATGAGGACATTTTGGGGCCTCTTGCTGCATATGGGCCTGGTCAAAAAGCCAAGTGTCAGACAGTACTGGAGCGGGGACGTCCTCTACCAGACCCCGCTTTACAGTATGGTCATGGCACAGAGGCGGTTCGAGGCCATTCGGAAATGCCTGCATTATGCAGATAATGCGGCATGTCCGCCCCGAGGTGATCCCGCCCATGACCGGCTTTACAAAGTGAGGCCGGTCATCGATCACTTTGGGGCCAAATTTTTGGAGGCCTACGTACCCCTCAGGGAGCTCTCTGTTGATGAGTCTCTTATCAGTTTTAAGGGGAGACTCATCTTCCGCCAGTATATTCCCTCGAAGCGGGCGCGGTATGGCGTGAAGCTATATAAACTTTGTGAGAGTACCTCCGTGTACACTCTCAAGTTTAGAGTGTATGAGGGACGAGATTCCCGTATTGAACCCCCAGATTGTTCCCCCACTCTGGGTGTTGGCGGGAAAATCGTTTGGGAGCTTGTGCACCCTTTGCTGGATAAGGGTTACCACGTGTACGTGGACAACTTTTATACCAGCATCCCTCTCTTCACATCCCTTGCCGCCAGATCCACGTCCGCTTGTGGGACCGTGCGGAAAAACCAGAGAGGCCTCCCTCTAAATTTTCTGCAGACACCTATGCCCAAGGGTGAGTCCCGTGCCCTTACCCATGAACCCTGTTGTTGGTCAGGTATATGGATAAGAGGGATGTCCTTATGCTGACCACTATTCATGGTAACGGCAGTTCACCTGTATCTGTGCGAGGTACCACAACACCGGCGGTCCTCAAGCCCGATTGTATTCTGAACTACAATCGGTATAAGGGGGGAGTTGATCTTTCTGATCAAGTCCTCAAGCCATACATGGCCATGCGGAAAATACGAGTATGGTACAAAAAAGTTGCGGTCTACTTGGTACAGGTTGCCATGTACAACGCTTTTGTACTGTCCCAGTACGCTGGCAACACAGGGACATTCCTCCAGTTCCAAGAAGAAGTCCTAAAGGTCCTGATCTTTGGCGACGCAGGCCGGACTTCCCAAGGAACTGGAGTTATAGGTGCCAGGATCGTCCCAGGCCAACACTTTCCAGGTGAAGTCCCCCACACTGGAAAGAAGGGACGATCCCAGAAAAAATGCAGAGTGTGTAACAGGAGGGGGATTCGGAAGGACACCACCACTCAGTGTGACACTTGCCCCGATCATCCGGGCCTCTGCATTAAAAACTGCTTCAGGGAGTATCACACTTTCATGCAGTACTAAATTTTCCCTTTTCATTTTAATTTTCCATAATTTGACCCCAATGTACCATGTCCAGAGTACATTCCAAATTTTAACACCATAAAACCACTAAATTGCCCAAAAAAACTCATCTAAAAAAAACTGATGAGACCTCTGGGGGTATTTTTTTCTCTGGGTCATGAGTCACTATCATCGGGGACTTTTTTTGTTGCCTCAAATGCGACACACGTCACATTCCCAGAATGATGATTCAGAGCATAGGGTTTGGGGTGGGCATATTTTTTAGTTTTGGCTATGCTCTGGGTCATCATTCTGGGACCATAACCTGTTTTATAATTTTATGTCCCACTGTACCCCATTTTAGTTATTTAGTGTACCCCAGTTATTTACCCCATGTAATGCCCCTTGAGGGGGGGTCCCACTGTTTTGGCTCCATAGGCCGCAACGCAGAAGCTCAAGGCCCCTGAATGCGACCTGCTCCTCTCAGACCAGTGTGCAAGCTGTTTACTCCCAGACTTGAGGTATGTCCTTACTCCAAAGAAATGTATTTACAAACTTACGGTGACATTTTCTCCTTTTACCACTTGTGAAAATGAAAAATTTGGTGTAACCCCAGCATTTTAGTGTAAAAAAATCAAATTTTTCATTTTCACACCCCACTTCATGAATATTTATCAAACACCTGTGGGGTGTGAAGACTCACTGTACCCCTTGTAATGTTCCTTGAGGGATGTAGTTTCCGAAATAGTATGCCATGTGTTTTTTTTTATTTTTTTTGCTGTCCTGGCACCATAGGGGCTTCCTAAATGCGACATGCCCCCCGAGCAAAATTTGCTCTCAAAAAGCCAAATATGACTCCTTCTCTTCTGAGCATTGTAGTTCGCCCGTAGTGCACTTCAGGTCAACTTATGGGGTACCTCCATACTCAGAAGAGATGGGGTTACAAATTTTGGGGGGTATTTTCTGCTATTAACCCTTGCAAAAATGTGAAATTTGGGGGGAAACACACATTTTAGTGAAAAAATAAAAAAAATTTTTTTACATATGCAAAAGTTGTGAAACCCCTGTGGGGTATTAAGGCTCACTTTATTCCTTGTTACTTTCCTCAAGGGGTCTAGTTTCCAAAATGGTATGCCATGTGTTTTTTTTTTTGCTGTTCTGGCACCATAGGGGCTTCCTAAATGCGACATGCCCCCCGAGCAAAATTTGCTCTTCAGGTCAACTTATGGGGTACCTCCATACTCAGAAGAGATGGGGTTACAAATTTTGGGGGGTATTTTCTGCTATTAACTCTTGCAAAAATGTGAAATGTGGGGGGAAACACACATTTTAGTGAAAAAAAAATAATTTTTTTTACATATGCAAAAGTCGTGAAACCCCTGTGGGGTATTAAGGCTCACTTTATTCCTTGTTACGTTCCTCAATGGGTCTAGTTTCCAAAATGGTATGCCATGTGTTTTTTTTTGCTGTTCTGGCACCATAGGGGCTTCCTAAATGCAACATGCCCCCCAAAAACCATTTCAGAAACACGTACTCTACAAAATCCCCTTGTCGCTCCTTCCCTTCTGAGCCCTCTACTGTGCCCGCTGAACAATTTACATAGACATATGAGGTATGTGCTTACTAGAGAGAAATTGTGCTACAAATATAAGTATACATTTTCTCCTTTTACCCCTTGTAAAAATTCAAAAATTGGGTCTACAAGAACATGCAAGTGTAAAAAATGAAGATTGTGAATTTTCTCCTTCACTTTGCTGCTATTCCTGTGAAACACCTAAAGGGTTAACACACTTACTGAATGTCATTTTGAATACTTTGGGGGGGGGGGGGGGTGTAGTTTTTATAATGGGGTCATTTATGGGGTATTTCTAATATGAAGACCCTTCAAATCCACTTCAAACCTGAACTGGTCCCTGAAAAATAGTGAGTTTGAAAATGTTGTGAAAAATTGAAAAATTGCTGCTGAACTTTGAAGCCCTCTGGTGTCTTCCGAAAGTAAAAACTTGTCAATTTTATGATGCAAACATAAAGTAGACATATTGGAAATGTGAATAATTTTTTTATTTATTTGGAATATCCATTTTCCTTACAAGCAGAGAGCTTCAAAGTTAGAAAAAAGCAAAATTTTCAATTTTTTCATCAAATTTTGGGATTTTTCACCAAGAAAGGATGCAAGTTACCACAAAAATTTACCACCATGTTAAAGTAGAATATGTCACGAAAAAACAATCTCAGAATCAGAATGATAAGTAAAAGCATTCCAGAGTTATTAATGTTTAAAGTGACAGTGGTCAGATGTTCAAAAAACACTCTGGTCCTAAGGTGTAAAATGGCCTGGTCCTTAACCCCTTAAGGACGCAGGACGTAAATGTACGTCCTGGTGAGGTGGTACTTAACGCACCAGGACGTACATTTACGTCCTAAGCATAACCGCGGGCATCGGAGCGATGCCCGTGTCATGCGCGGCTGATCCCGGCTGCTGATCGCAGCCAGGGACCCGCCGGCAATGGCCGACGCCCGCGATCTCGCGGGCGTCCGCCATTAACCCCTCAGGTGCCGGGATCAATACAGATCCCGGCATCTGCGGCAGTTCGCGATTAAAATGAACGATCGGATCGCCCGCAGCGCTGCTGCGGGGATCCGATCATTCATAACGCCGCACGGAGGTCCCCTCTCCTTCCTCCGTGCGGCTCCCGGCGTCTCCTGCTCTGGTCTGTGATCGAGCAGACCAGAGCAGGAGATGACCGATAATACTGATCTGTTCTATGTCCTATACATAGAACAGATCAGTATTAGCAATCATGGTATTGCTATGAATAGTCCCCTATGGGGACTATTCAAGTGTAAAAAAAATGTAAAAAAATGTAAAAGTAAAAGTAAAAAAAAAGTGAAAAATCCCCTCCCCCAATAAAAAAGTAAAACGTCCGTTTTTTCCTATTTTACCCCCAAAAAGCGTAAAAAACATTTTTTATAGACATATTTGGTATCGCCGCGTGCGTAAATGTCCGAACTATTAAAATAAAATGTTAATGATCCCGTACGGTGAACGGCGTGAACGAAAAAAAATTAAAAAAGTCCAAAATTCCTACTTTTTAAATACATTTTATTAAAAAAAAAATTATAAAAAATGTATTAAAAGTTTTTTATATACAAATGTGGTATCAAAAAAAAGTACAGATCATGGCGCAAAAAATGAGCCCCCATACCGCCGCTTATACGGAAAAATAAAAAAGTTATAGGTCATCAAAATAAAGGGATTATAAACGTACTAATTTGGTTAAAAAGTTTGTGATTTTTTTTAAGCGCAACAATAATATAAAAGTATATAATAATGGGTATCATTTTAATCGTATTGACCCTCAGAATAAAGAACACATGTCATTTTTACCAGAAATTGTACGGTGTGAAAACAAAACCTTCCAAAATTAGCAAAATTGCGTTTTTCGTTTTAATTTCCCCACAAAAATAGTGTTTTTTGGTTGCGCCATACATTTTATGATATAATGAGTGATGTCATTACAAAGGACAACTGGTCGCGCAAAAAACAAGCCCTCATACTAGTCTGTGGATGAAAATATAAAAGAGTTATGATTTTTAGAAGGCGAGGAGGAAAAAATGAAAACGTAAAAATTAAATTGTCTGAGTCCTTAAGGCCAAAATGGGCTGAGTCCTTAAGGGGTTAAGGGGTTAAAGGGGTATTCCAGGCCATGGTACAGGTTGCCATGTACAACAGACCAACTGGCTCCGGAAAGTTAAACAGATCTGTGAATTACTTCTATTAAAAAATATTAATCCTTCCAATAGTTATTAGCTTCTGAAGTTGAGTTGTTTTCTGTCTAACTGCTCTCTGATGACTCACGTCCCGGGAGCTGTGCAGTTCCTATGGGGATAATCTCCCATCATGCACAGCTTCCGGGACATGACATCATCATTGAGCAGTTAGACAGAAAACTTCAGAAACTAATAACTATTGGAAGGATTAAGATTTTTTAATAGAAGTAATTTACAAATCTGTTTAACTTTCCGAAGCCAGTTGATATATATATAAAAAAAGGTTTTGCCTGGAATACCCCTTTAATGTTCCAGCTACGAGCGGACATAGAGCTAAAGGGAGCACGCTCTGTGACTGCCAGCGGCACATCCGCAACATCAAATATGCTGTGGATACGCTGTAAGTGGCTGTCACGATGCCGGCTGGCAGGTAGTGGATCCTCTGTGCCAGAGAGGGATTGGCGTGGACCGTGCTAGTGGATCGGTTCTAAGTCACTACTGGTTTTCACCAGAGCCCGCCGCAAAGCGGGATGGTCTTGCTGCGGCGGTAGTGACCAGGTCGTATCCACTAGCAACGGCTCAACCTCTCTGACTGCTGAAGATAGGCGCGGTACAAGGGAGTAGACAGAAGCAAGGTCGGACGTAGCAGAAGGTCGGGGCAGGCAGCAAGGATCGTAGTCGGGGGCAACGGCAGGAGGTCTGGAACACAGGCTAGGAACACACAAGGAAACGCTTTCACTGGCACAATGGCAACAAGATCCGGCGAGGGAGTGAAGGGGAAGTGAAGTATAAATAGGGAGTGCACAGGTGAACACACTAATAGGAACCACTGCGCCAATCAGCGGCGCAGTGGCCCTTTAAATCGCAGAGACCCGGTGCGCGCGCGCCCTAGGGAGCGGGGCCGCGCGCCGGGACAGGACAGACGGAGAGCGAGTCAGGTACGGGAGCCGGGATGCGCATCGCGAGCGGGCGCTACCCGCATCGCGAATCGCATCCCGGCTGGAGACGGTATCGCAGCGCACCGGGTCAGTGGAGCTGCCCGGAGCGCTGCGGTAGCGAGAGAGAAGCGAGCGCTCCGGGGAGGAGCGGGGACCCGGAGCGCTCGGCGTAACAATACCCCCCCCCTTGGGTCTCCCCCTCTTCTTAGAGCCTGAGAACCTGAGGAGCAGACTTTTGTCTAGGATGTTGTCCTCAGGTTCCCAGGATCTCTCTTCAGGTCCACAGCCCTCCCAATCCACCAAAAAGAACCTTTTTCCTCTGACCGTCTTGGAGGCCAGTATCTCTTTCACTGAGAAGACGTCAGAAGAACCGGAGACAGGAGTGGGAGAAACTAATTTGGGAGAGAAACGGTTGATGATGAGTGGTTTAAGAAGAGAGACATGAAAGGCATTAGGAATACGGAGAGAAGGACGAAGAAGAAGTTTGTAAGAGACAGGATTAATTTGGCACAAGACTTTGAAAGGACCAAGATAGCGTGGACCCAGTTTGTAACTGGGGACACGAAAGCGGACATATTTAGCGGAGAGCCATACCTTGTCTCCGGGAGCAAAAATGGGGGGAGCTCTTCTTTTCTTATCGGCAAACTTTTTCATGCGAGATGAAGCCTGTAAAAGAGAATCTTGGGTCTCTTTCCATATGGTGGAAAGATCACGAGTCACTTCATCTACAGCGGGCAAACCAGAGGGCAAGGGAGTAGGGAGGGGGGGAAGAGGGTGACGGCCGTACACCACGAAAAATGGGGATTTGGAGGAAGATTCAGAGACTCTAAAGTTATACGAGAATTCGGCCCATGGTAGAAGATCTGCCCAATCATCCTGGCGGGAGGAAACAAAATGTCGTAAATAATCACCCAAGACCTGGTTAATTCTTTCTACTTGTCCATTGGATTGAGGATGATATGCAGAAGAAAAGTTTAATTTAATCTTGAGTTGTTTACAGAGAGCCCTCCAGAATTTTGACACGAATTGGACGCCTCTATCCGAGACTATCTGTGTGGGCAACCCGTGAAGACGAAAATTGTGTACAAAAAATTGTTTAGCCAACTGAGGCACTGAAGGAAGACCAGGAAGAGGGATGAAATGTGCCATCTTGGAGAATCGATCAACGACCACCCAAACAACAGTGTTGCCACGGGATGGGGGTAGGTCTGTAATAAAATCCATACCAATCAGAGACCAAGGCTGTTCGGGGACAGGCAGAGGATGAAGAAAACCAGCGGGCTTCTGGCGAGGAGTCTTATCCCGGGCACAGACAGTGCAGGCTCGCACAAAGTCCACGACATCCGTCTCCAGAGTCGGCCACCAATAGAAGCGAGAGATGAGTTGCACAGATTTCTTGATGCCTGCATGACCTGCGAGATGGGAGGAGTGACCCCATTTGAGGATTCCGAGGCGTTGGCGTGGAGAGACGAAGGTCTTTCCTGGAGGAGTTTGCCTGATGGAGGCTGGAGAAGTGGAAATCAGGCAGTCAGGAGGAATGATGTGTTGCGGAGAGAGTTCAACTTCCGAGGCATCCGAGGAACGAGAGAGAGCATCGGCCCTAATGTTCTTATCGGCAGGCCGAAAGTGAATTTCAAAATTAAATCGGGCAAAGAACAGAGACCACCTGGCCTGGCGAGGATTCAGCCGTTGGGCAGACTGGAGATAGGAGAGGTTCTTGTGATCGGTGTAAATAATAACTGGAAATCTTGATCCCTCCAGCAGATGCCTCCATTCCTCAAGTGCTAATTTAATGGCTAGAAGCTCTCGATCCCCGATGGAGTAGTTCCTCTCCGCCGGAGAGAAGGTCCTAGAAAAAAAACCACAAGTAACAGCATGCCCGGAAGAATTTTTTTGTAGAAGGACCGCTCCAGCTCCTACAGAGGAGGCATCAACCTCCAATAGGAAGGGTTTAGATGGGTCAGGTCTGGAGAGCACGGGAGCCGAAGAAAAGGCAGACTTGAGCCGTTTAAAGGCGTCTTCCGCTTGAGGAGGCCAAGACTTGGGATTGGCATTTTTTTTGGTTAAAGCCACGATAGGAGCCACAACGGTAGAAAAATGTGGAATAAATTGCCTGTAATAATTGGCGAACCCCAAAAAACGTTGGATAGCACGGAGTCCGGAGGGGCGTGGCCAATCTAAGACGGCAGAGAGTTTGTCTGGATCCATTTGTAGTCCCTGGCCAGAGACCAAGTATCCTAGGAAAGGAAGAGATTGGCATTCAAACAGACATTTCTCTATCTTGGCATAAAGTTGATTGTCACGAAGTCTCTGAAGAACCATACGGACATGCTGGCGGTGTTCTTCTAGATTGGCAGAAAAAATCAGGATATCGTCCAGATATACAACAACACAGGAGTATAAGAGATCACGAAAAATTTCATTAACAAAGTCTTGGAAGACGGCAGGGGCGTTGCACAGGCCAAAGGGCATGACCAGATACTCAAAGTGTCCATCTCTAGTGTTAAATGCCGTTTTCCATTCATCCCCCTCTCTGATGCGGATGAGATTATAAGCACCTCTTAAGTCCAGTTTGGTAAAGATGTGGGCACCTTGGAGGCGATCAAAGAGTTCAGAGATGAGGGGTAGGGGGTAGCGGTTCTTTACCGTGATTTTATTAAGACCGCGGTAGTCAATGCAAGGACGTAGAGAGCCATCATTTTTGGACACAAAGAAAAATCCGGCTCCGGCAGGAGAGGAGGATTTACGGATAAAGCCTTTTTTTAAATTTTCCTGGATGTACTCCGACATAGCAAGAGTCTCTGGGGCGGACAGAGGATAGATTCTGCCCCGGGGTGGAGTAGTGCCCGGGAGGAGGTCAATAGGACAATCATAAGGCCTGTGAGGAGGTAGAGTCTCAGCTTGTTTTTTGCAAAAAACATCCGCAAAGTCCATATAGGCCTTAGGAAGACCGGTTACAGGGGAGGGGTACTGGGAACCGGTTTTAGGCAGTCCTTGAAACAAGAGGGCCCCCAACTCTTGATCTCCCCAGTGGACCAATCCAGGGTTGGGGAATGGAGTTGAAGCCAGGGTAGTCCAAGGAGGATTTCGGAAGTGCAATTGGGGAGGACCAAAAATTCAATCTTCTCGTGATGAGGTCCGATGCACATTAGAAGGGGCTCCGTGCGGAAACGTATGGTACAGTCCAATCTTTCATTGTTTACACAATTGATGTAGAGGGGTCTGGCGAGACTGGTCACTGGGATGTTGAACCTGTTGACGAGAGAGGCCAAAATAAAATTTCCTGCAGATCCGGAATCCAAGAAGGCCATAGTAGAGAAGGAGAAGGCAGAGGCAGATATCCGCACAGGCACAGTAAGACGTGGAGAAGCAGAGTAGACATCAAGGACTGTGTCACCTTTGTGCGGAGTCAGCGTACGTCTTTCCAGGCGGGGAGGACGGATAGGACAATCCTTCAGGAAGTGTTCGGTACTGGCACAGTACAGGCAGAGATTCTCCATGCGGCGTCGTGTCCTCTCTTGAGGTGTCAGGCGAGACCGGTCGACCTGCATAGCCTCCACGGCGGGAGGCACAGGAACGGATTGCAGGGGACCAGAGGAGAGAGGAGCCGGGGAGAAAAAACGCCTTGTGCGAACAAAGTCCATATCCTGGCGGGGCTCCTGACGCCTTTCGGAAAAACGCATGTCAATGCGAGTGTCAAGATGGATGAGTTCATGTAGGTTAGCAGGGATTTCTCGTGCGGCCAGAACATCTTTAATGTTGCTGGATAGGCCTTTTTTAAAGGTCGCGCAGAGGGCCTCATTATTCCAGGATAATTCTGAAGCAAGAGTACGGAATTGTACGGCGTACTCGCCAACGGAAGAATTACCCTGGACCAGGTTCAACAGGGCAGTCTCAGCAGAAGAGGCTCGGGCAGGTTCCTCAAAGACACTTCGAATTTCCGAGAAGAAGGAGTGTACAGAGGCAGTGACGGGGTCATTGCGGTCCCAGAGCGGTGTGGCCCAAGACAGAGCTTTTCCAGACAGAAGGCTGACTACGAAAGCCACCTTAGACCTTTCAGACTGTCACGATGCCGGCTGGCAGGTAGTGGATCCTCTGTGCCAGAGAGGGATTGGCGTGGACCGTGCTAGTGGATCGGTTCTAAGTCACTACTGGTTTTCACCAGAGCCCGCCGCAAAGCGGGATGGTCTTGCTGCGGCGGTAGTGACCAGGTCGTATCCACTAGCAACGGCTCAACTTCTCTGACTGCTGAAGATAGGCGCGGTACAAGGGAGTAGACAGAAGCAAGGTCGGACGTAGCAGAAGGTCGGGGCAGGCAGCAAGGATCGTAGTCGGGGGCAACGGCAGGAGGTCTGGAACACAGGCTAGGAACACACAAGGAAACGCTTTCACTGGCACAATGGCAACAAGATCCGGCGAGGGAGTGAAGGGGAAGTGAAGTATAAATAGGGAGTGCACAGGTGAACACACTAATAGGAACCACTGCGCCAATCAGCGGCGCAGTGGCCCTTTAAATCGCAGAGACCCGGCGCGCGCGCGCCCTAGGGAGCGGGGCCGCGCGCGCCGGGACAGGACAGACGGAGAGCGAGTCAGGTACGGGAGCCGGGATGCGCATCGCGAGCGGGCGCTACCCGCATCGCGAATCGCATCCCGGCTGGAGACGGTATCGCAGCGCACCGGGTCAGTGGAGCTGCCCGGAGCGCTGCGGTAGCGAGAGAGAAGCGAGCGCTCCGGGGAGGAGCGGGGACCCGGAGCGCTCGGCGTAACAGTGGCCCTACCCATAAATTGACCGTACAGAATATCATCAGCTGTACACAGGTGCTGCAGACTGTAAAAGTGATTACAGGTACGTACTCACTGCTCTTCCTTTCCTCTCCCTCTTCAGACTGTAGCTAAAGTGTGGTCCGTGGTGTCCAGTAAATTCCTGCAGCCTCTGGTGTCTCCTCGTGCACCCTTGTGGGGGAATGTACATTTACCTCACCTACATGGGTTACAGGCGGACGGATTCTGGGGGCCTCATGGGGTCAAATTTGTGATTCACTTGTTGGGAGAGGATCAGAATTTCTTGTCATTTTTGGACATGAGAGAACATTATGACATCCCTGGAAATTCCTTCCACAGGTATCTCCGGCTTTGGCATGCAGTTCAGGCGCAGTTTGGCTCCCTGACGTTTACTCCTGTATTTTCTGAAGTGGAGTTACTCCTGGGCACTACGGACCTCTCAAAGCCCCTTACTCAGGCTTATGCTCTCCTTCAATCTATAGGGCGTAGCCCGTTCTCTCTGGCTTTCCATAAATAGGTTGTTGATATCCCAGACTTATCTGAGGAACAATGGAAGGAGGTTGAGGGCTCTTATTACTCTACAGTAGTCAGTAGTAGAGATATGTTAATCCAGTCTAGGTATGCTTGGCGATTATATTATACCCCTGCTAAGTTAAAGCGTATTGGTGTTTCTCAGTCTGACTTTTGCTTCCGCTGTGCTTCCTGTGATGTTGGTACCTTTTTACATGCAGCGTGGGAATGTCCTGTTGTGGAAATCTTCTGGAGGGAAGTGATGGGGTTTTTGGCGGACAATCTAGACTTCCCCTTCTTATTGACCCCTACTGTTTGCCTACTGGGAGTCCTTAACGATGTGATCCTGGTTCCCACAGATTTCAACTGTTCTGTGCCCGCAAGGTAGTGGTAATGACCTGGAACGATGACTCCCCTCCTCCGCTGTCTCGCTGGCTGGCTTTGGTCAACAAGTATGTCCCGTTATATCAGGCCCTCTATGTGAGTCGTAAGTGCCCTAAGAAGTTTGATAGGGTCTGGACTCCCTGGCTTCTGCTGGATGTGTCTACAGACCCTCCGGTTAGGCAGTCCCAATAGTCTGCTCAGTATACTGCAGTTTCTTCTAGGAGGGGTGCAGCTACCGGGAAGTGTGTATGCATGTCTGTCTGTTTGTGTCGGGCCTCCTCTGGTGGGTCCTAGGGTGACCCGCCAAATCAACGGTGCATCTCGACATATGTCCTGCTGTGGACTATTACGATGGGGCTGGTCTCTGGGACCCTCAGGGTTGTTTTTTTTTTTATTGTATTTCACCTTTGGTGATGTATGTTATTTAACTTGCAAAATATAAATAGACACTTTAAAAAAAAAAAAAAAAAAAAAAAAAACTGGTACGTACTCACAGGGGGTGTTTTCTCTGTTCTCAGTCGTTCACTTTTCTCTTACTTCTCCATCTGTCCTGGTTCATCATGTAGACATCTCCCGACCACAACTCGTCTCCACCGAATCTGCCAGACAAACATTTTAGGCTTCTCGCTACAGCAAACGCCTCACCTTTATACAAACCTCCTATAGACAGGCCCCTCTGTCTCCGTATAGTATTAGGCCCCTTACATTGCTCCCATATAGCGTAAGGCTCTCACATTGCCTTCTGAGTAGCAGACCCCCTCACATTACCCCCATAAAGTATTAGGCCCCAAACATTGTTATTGGGCTTTCTTACGCTTCACCCATATTAATTAGGCCCTCTTTCATTTCCCCTATAGATTATTAGGCCTTCTTACAGTGCCTCCACAGCTTATTAGGCCACCTTACATTGCCCCATAGATTATTATGCCCCTGTACATTGCCCCTATAGATTATTATGCTCCCGTACATTGCCCCCATAGATTATTATGCCCCCTTACAATGCCCCATAGATTCTTATGCCCCCTTACATTGCCCCATAGATTCTTATGCCCCCGTACATTGCCCCTATAGATTCTTTTGCCCCCTTACAATGCCCCCATAGATTCTTATGCCCCTTTATATTGTCCCCATAGATTCTTATGCCCCCTTACATTGCCCCCATAGATTCTTATGCCCCCTTACATTGCCCCCATAGATTCTTATGCCAACTTACATTGCCCCCATAGGTTATGCCTGTAACACTCACGTTTCAGAAAACAGGAACTCCGGTGGATGTGGATCTGCTGGAAATGTGTGGCAGATGAGTCGGACCGTATCAGGGAGCGGAGTCTAAGGTGCCACTGGTTCTCACCAGAGCCCACCGCAAAGCGTGATGGACTTGCTGCGGCAGGCGGTACCCAGGTCGCTACCCCTGGCACGGCTCGACCACACAGGCAGCTGAGGAGATGCGAGGCACAGGAGGGATAAGGCAGCCCATAGTCAGGATAGCAGAAGGTCAAGGCAGGCCGCACAGTAGCATAGTCTGGATGTAGCAGGAGGTCAATAGGCAGGCGGCAGAGGAGCAAGGTCAAATCACAGAGCAAAGGATCAGATACATGGTAAGGCAACTCTCAGGAATGCTTTCTCTCAGGCTCAAGGCAACAAAGATCCGGCAGGGAAGTGAGGAGGGTGGAGGAATTTATCAATGAGCCACAGGTGAATTACACTAATGAGCCGGAGCAGAGAGGCAGCGAGATTGATGTCCAGACGGTTACAAAGGGCTCGCCAGATCTTAGAGACAAACTGCACACCTCGATCTAAAATGATATGCTGAGGAAGACCATGTAAATGAAAGACATGCAACAAGAAGTACTTCGCCAGCTGCGGGGCAGAAGGAAGACCTAGTAGAGGAATGAAATGAGCCATCTTGGAAAACCGATCTACAACGACCCAAATGACAGTGTTATTATGAGATGGTGGCAAAGCGGTGATGAAATCCATGGCGATATGGGACCAGAGAGTCTCCAGGATGGGTAAAGGCTGTAAGAATCCTACAGGTCTCTGTCGAGGAGTTTTTTCACGGGCACAAGTTTCACATGAACGAACAAAATCAGAAACATCACGTTCAAGATGGGGCCACCAGTAATGCCGGGAGATAAGAAGTAGAGTCTTGCGTTCTCTAGGATGTCCTGCTGTCAAGGAAAAATGACCCCATTTCAGGACCTTTTGTCTCAATCTGGCAGGCACAAAGGATTTTCCGGGAGGAACTTGCTGAATCTCGGCAGGAGCTGCAGGAATCAAACAGTCAGGAGGAATAATATGCCTAGGTATGGTGTCCAAACCAATGACGTTAGAGGACCTGGAGAGAGAATTCCGCCCTGATGTTCTTGTCTGCTGGACGGAAGTGAATGAAGAAGTTGAACCTGGAAAAGAACAGTGACTACCTTGGCTGGCGGGGGTTCAAACACTGAGCAAACTGAAGGTAAAAAAGATTCTTATGGTTGGAGTAGATGCTGACCGGCTGAGAAGAACCTTCCAATATATGTTGCCATTCCTCCAAAGCTAGCTTGATAGCGAGGAGTTCATGATCTCCAATGGAGTAATCCCTCTCAGCAGGAGAGAAGGTCTTGGAGAAGAACCCACAAGTAACAGTCTTGCCCTTGGCGTTTTTGTGAGTAAGAACGGCTCCCGCTCCAATAGATGAGGCATCAACCTCCAAAGCAAAGGGCCTCTCCGGATCAGGTCTTGTAAGCATGGGAGCAGAGGCAAACGTAGACTTTAAACAGGAGAAGGCCTCTTCAGCCACTTGAGGCCAAGACTTAGGATTAGATGCCTTCTTAGTGAGAGCCACAATTGGAGCAACCAAGGATGAATAATGGGGGATAAATTGACGATAATAGTCTGCGAATCCCAGAAAGCGTTGAATAGCATGTAGGCCCGAAGGACGAGGCCAATCCAATATTGCAGACAATTTATCTGGATCCATCTGCAGGCCCTAGTGAGAAACAATGTAGCCAAGAAATGGAAGACTAGATTTCTCGAACAGGTATTTCTCCAGTTTGGTGTTGAGATGATTCTTCCATAATCGCTGAAGAACCAGACGAACATGAGTACGATGCTCCTCTAAGTTGGAAGAGAAGATCAGGATATTATCTAGGTATACGACAACACAGGTGTAGAGAAGATCACGGAAGATATCATTGACAAACTCTTGAAAAACGGCTGGAGCATTGCAGAGACCAAATGGCATTACGAGATGCTCAAAATCTCCGTCACGAGTATTGAAGGCCATTCTCCATTCATCTCCCTTGTGGACACAAATGAGGTTATACGCTCCACGTAAGTCCAATTTGGAGAAGACCTTGGCACCATGTAGATGGTCAAAAAGTTCTGAGATAACAGGTAGAGGGTAATAATTCTTGACCGTGGTTATGTTAAGTCCCCTGTAGTCAATGCATGGACTTAGTGAGCCATCCTTCTTTCCAACAAAGAAGAAACCAGCTCCAGCAGGACAAGAGGACTTACAGATAAATCCCTTTTTTAGATTCTCCTGGATATACTCAGCCATGGCTTTGGTCTCGGGAACCAATAGAGGGCATATCCTTCCACAAGGAGGAGTGGTACCAGGCAGAGATTCAGCCTGTTTCTTGCAGAAAACGTCAGAGAAATCTTGGTAAGGTTGTGGCATACCAGGTAATGGCGGAGGACGAAAAACAATCTTAGACTGAAATGATTGGAGACAAAGATTTTGACAGGATTGTCCCCAGCGAATCATTTCTCCAGTTCTCCAATCCAAGTTTGGAGAATTGTGTTGCAGCCAACTGCTGTGACTGATGTACCACAACGGAGGCAAGATCCATGACTTCAGGCAGGGGTACCTCAGCAGGATCCATGGCCGGATCTTCTGTAACACTAATGTTTCAGAAGACAGGAACTCTGGTGGATGTGGATCCGCTGGACCTGTGTGGCAGATGACTCGGACCGTATTATAGAGCGGAGTCTAAGGTTCTGCCTGTTTTCCCCAGAGCCCGCAGCAAAGCGGGATGGACTTGCTGCGGCAGGCGGCACCCAGGTCGCTACCCCTGGCACGCCTTGACCACACAGGCGGCTGTGGAGATGCGAGGCACAGGAGGGATAAGGCAGCTTGTAGTCAGGATAGCAGAATTTCAAGGCAGGCGGCACAGTAGCGTAGTCAGAACGTAGCAGGAGGTCAATAGGCAGGCGGCAGAGGAGCAAGGTCAAGTCACAGGGCAAAGTCATCAGATACACGGTAAGGCAACTCTCTGGAATGCCTTCTCTCAGGCTCAAGGCAACAAAGATCCAGCAGGGAAGTGAGGAGGGTGGAGGCATTTATCACTGAGCCACAGGTGAATTACACTAATGAGCGCACTGGTCCTTTAAATCTTAAAGCTCCGGTGTGCGCGCCCTAGGGGACGGGGACACGCACGCCGGAGCAGAGAGGCTGAGGCTGGGGCAGGAGAAGCACCAGGTGAGTGATGGACTGGGGCTCGCATTTGGTTGCATCCCACGATGTGAGTCCCAGCCCCGTCAGCAGCAGCAGGTAACGGGACCATGCGCTCACGACCAGCATGTGCGGCCAGAGGGCATAACGTAACCATGCCCCCTTACATTGCAGCCATAGATTGTGCCCCCTTACATTGCCCCATGGATTATGCCCCTTATATTGCCCCCATAGATTCTTATGCCCTCATATATATTAAGCCCCATTACATTGCCCCCATAGATTATGCCCCATTACATTGCCCCCATAGATTATGCCTCCTTACATTTCCCCATAGAATAGGAAAAAAAAAAAACGGGGCCCGCAGTTGAAGGGTCCGGTTACTCCACTGCAGGGACCGTTCCACTATGGTTCCTAGCATGGGAGTTACCAACAGGGTGCAGCCATAGGGCTCCTCCTGGGGGCCCGGGCCCCTTACTGGTGTACCAGCTGTACCCCCCTGATGGTGGCCCTGGTCTTAATATTGTAGCTATCCAGTCTTATCTAGGCTTCCTGCAGCATAACAGAGCTGTCGTTGATAATGAGATGATTCTCAGTCTGATAATGTCCCAGTCTGCACAGCAAAGTAAATTGAGTTGCCAAGAACAGAGAATGCCACCTTACTGTGAGTGCTGCTATATGTAAAACGTTTAATAATTAAAAAAAATTTGTGAAGTAAATAAACCCTACAGAATTTATAAACTAAACCATTTTTTTCATTAATACATTTTCGTTAGAATCCATTGTTTAAAATCACTCATTACAAACTGATGAGTGGCTATCGTAGGACTTTATGTTTCTCTATTTTGTACATTTCTTTTGATTTTTATCCTTGGATTTTATTGTCAATGTATACTAGTGAACAATGATAATCTTTTCATAGAATTATACCCGGAGTTCTATTGATGAAATAACCTTTAATCATATTCCACTGTTTGTATGGATAATACTCCTGACTATGTTGTTTGAATGTCAAACTATTACAGTATGTCTAGTCTCACAGTTGTACCTATTGTTCCTAATGTTATTTTTTTTATCTGAATTTTAACAAAAGAAGAAATCAGTAACCGGATATAAATGACAAACAGAAAACAGCTAATATCATTAATTAGGTAAAACAATGCAGAAAGTAACCCTAATTTATTTTATGGCTGTTTTTACAATCCTGATTTACTGCTGACTAATAAAAGATGTGGCAGAATCATTATGACTGCTTCCTTCCTGATAATACAAACGTCCAAAAGATTTAACATTCAAAACTACAAAGCAAATGTTGTGGCGTAGAGAAGCAGACAAAAGCATGTTATAGCAGGCCATAATGTGCTGTAATGGTGCTATTTCTTCTTCTCACAAATAAGTGGATATAATTTTCCCTTTGCAAAACTACATGTATTCGGCTTTACACACAAACACAATTAACGTGTATTTATCATTGTAACAACTTTTTGCATAAATCAGTAAATGTGAATACATGACACATTGAAACAAATTTCGTCAGGAATGTCAAGTGGCATCTTGCTCATCTCCCAGCCATATGTAGACCTTCTTTCCCTGCTCTCATATTGGATGGCTGTGATTGCACAGTTTTTTTGCTAAGGTAATTAAAGGGGTACTCCACTCGTAGACATCTTAACCCTTATCCAAAGGATAAGAGAAGAGAATGTCCTGCGCCAGACTCGTGCAAGGAACTTCTTTATTAGGTTGCCATGGGAAATGACAGGAATTCAAGTAATGTGACGTGTTTCGGCCCGCCTGGTCCGAACCGCGTCACATTACTTGAGTTCCTGTCGTTTCCCATGGCAACCTAATAAAGAAGTTCCTTGCACGAGTCTGGCGCTGGACATTCTCTTTGTAAGACTCACCACAGACGGCAGGTACCCCCATGGAGTAATAGGTCCGTAGTTCCACGGTAGTCTGGAACGGGTGATGTAGTGGATCCGCTGGACCTGTGTGGCAGATGACGCAGGCCATGCCAGGGAGCGGAGTCTAAGGTGCCGCTGGTTTTCACCGGAGCCCGCCGCAAAGCGGGTCGGACTTGCTGCGGCAGGCGACACCCAGGTTGCTACCCCTGGCAAGACTCGACCACACAGGTGGCTGAGGTGATGCGTGGCACCGGAGGAATAGGCAGGATGTAGTCAGGCTGGCTAGAGGTCAGGGCAGGCGGCACAGGTCAGTAGGATAGCAGAAGGTCAATAGGCTGGCGGCTAGAAACACGGTCAGGTCACGGAATGCAAAGGTCTGCTACACGGTAAAGGAACACTGGGACTGCTTTCTCTAAGGCGCAAGGCAAACAAAGATCCGGCAAGGGTACTGGGGAGGTGCTACAACTTATAATAATGGTTCAGGTGTAAAACTAATTACAGGCGCACTGGCCCTTTAAATCTCAAAGCTCTGGCGTTCGCGTGCACTAGGAGGTGGGGGCGCGCGCGTCGGAACTGAGAGACAGAGGCCGGGGACGGAGGTGAGTGACGGGCTGGGACTCGCATGCGGGCACATCCCGCGATGCGAATCCCAGCCCTGCAGGGAGCCGACATTCGGGGAGAGATGCGCTCACGGCCGGTATGTCCGGCCGGAGCGCTGTTTATAACATTATTCTTTCTATATACTAAGTGAACGGCTGACAATGTAATGACTTGATGGCTGCCTCCGTTTTAACTAATAGAGAGGCTGCATAATGGATTTATGTTCCAACTAAACCTGCCAGAAATCTCTGTGAACCTGACTGCAAAAGACTGGAGAAAAACATTTCTAGACAGTTCTAGAGGGACAGCTTAAAATGTCCCTCAGTTCTGTCAAACAGCTTCTATTGTCCAGACTGAGTCTCCAGGACAGACCCCTCTATAAAGTGTAACTGCTATAGTAATACAACTTAAAAATGTGTTAGTGATCAAGTTACCCTCTTTTTGAATGAAATCTTTTCTTCCTGTACACATCCTCATTTCAGGCATGGACACACTACATACACAATTTCCTTCTAGTATAATCCCAGCGATATCCTACAGATAAGGAACCCAGCAGGGACCTGTAACATTTAAAATGAAATCAATTTGAAAAGGAAAAAAGCAATTCTTAGAACTGTAATCTGTTATGACATTTTCCTTCGTAAAGGCTACATAAAGCAAAACTGCATTCTCCCCTTTAATTAGACATTGAAGACATTGCTTCATGTCATGTTGTATAATTGGCTTTCAGAACCATTAGGTAATGTGTAATGGACACAAACAGGTCTTCAAAGAAATGTACAGAGTACAGGGCTGCTTCCTAATGCAAAACTCCTGTAGTCACAGTAAGGACATTAGCTGGAGATCTGGACAGTATTAGACTTCTAGGAATCAAATGTTTAATACTTAGTTAAAGCATACCTGTCATAACACAAAAAAAATAATGCTTCTATATGTTACTCACTGGGTCATGCAGATGCTTTACACATCTTTTTATGTGTCTAACTTCTGTATTTGGCTTACAAATGTCTCCGTTCTGCTGCTCACTTATTCAAACTTCCACTGATCAGGAAGAGACGTGTCCATGGCAAGCATGAAGCCCACCCTCACTCAGCATGCATTTACTTTCTCCCTGAGTCTGCTGTGCTGGGTCTCTTCATCCAGTCACTGTAGGCTGCTCTGTGATCCTCTCCTCTCTGTGTTCATGCTACAGTCTGATAGGACAGGAATGAGCATAGGGGAGTGCTAGTGCTCCCTTCACTTACTGGACTTGGTTTTCTGACTGCTGAGATCCCCGTGATCTCCTGTGCTGGACTCCATCTCTCTAGAGCTACATGGAGGGGGCGACCAGGCCCTTGTAGGGAAAAAGTCCTACACTATAGTTGTCCTTTAATGCCTAGAAAAAGTTGGATCTAGAGATGAGCGAATCGAAGCTGACGAACCCGAATTTGTTACAAATTTCAGGAAATATTCGATTTGCAACGTATGCGAAAATCGCTGCGATTCTATCACGCAAATTGCTTAATTAAACTACATTTTCCAGCGTTCCAGACTCCAGGGCATCTAAAATGGCAGATCCACATGTCAGTTCATGGGGCAAGGGACGCTGGGAAGGCGGGAAGGCAAGATGGGAAGGGAAGTAGCCGGTATGACCCTGAATCACATGCAGGATCAGCAGCCAGTCACCCCTGTGATGTCACAGCCCTATATGATCGGCAGCCATATTGCGGCCAGCTAATTCATTCATTACACTGCAGAGAGATAGTACGGACAGCCTGTGTGTGTGTTACAGCAGAGAAAAGCGCATTCCAGCAGCGTTTAACATCCTCCTAGTCACATCAGCGTTCTCGTGGACGGAGAGCATTGTTTTTTTTTCGCTGAAAAGGATTTTTACTGCAGCTGCAGGCATTAAAGGGGTATTCCAGGCAAAACCTTTTTTTTTATATAGATCAACTGGCTCCGGAAAGTTAAACAGATTTGTAAATTACTTCTATTAAAAAATCTTAATCCTTCCAATAGTTATTAGCTTCTGAAGTTTTCTGTCTAACTGCTCAATGATGATGTCACATCCCGGGAGCTGTGCATGATGGGAGAATATGCCCATAGGAACTGCATCAGAGAGCAGTTAGACAGAAAACAACAACTCAACTTCAGAAGCTAATAACTATTGGAAGGATTAAGATTTTTTTTAATAGAAGTAATTTACAAATCTGTTTAACTTTCCGGAGCCAGTTGATATATAAAAAAAAGTTTTGGCCTGGAATACCCCTTTAACCTCCCAGTCACTTTCTTCGGCATAGTATTACAGAGAGAGGCACATAGCTGTGTGTTGCCTCATACATTTCAACAAGCTACCTCAACTTCATAAACCTTAGCAGAGGAGGCAGGAATAATTTTTCAGTGCAATTCAGTGTCTTTGTTCCACAATAATCTACTTGTTATACTAGTCTGTAGATGGTATAATACCCAGCAGTCCATTCCTAATAGTCTGTGACAGAGTGCAATTTTGTGTTTAGTACATAGCTTTTTTTTTTTTTTAGCTGCAGCACTGTTGTGTACTGCTTTTTTAAGGGTACTGTAGCACATTTTTCTGCCCTCATCAGTGCATACCATATACGTACATCTAAGTAGTGTACTATTTTGTACCTGTTAATCTGTCAAGAGCCTACATACTGTGAAAGGACAGCCAAAAGTAATCACCGTCTAGTGTTTAAAAAAAAGAGTTTTTAGGCTCATTGTAGCGCATTTTTCTGCCCTCATAAGTGCATACCACATACGTACATTTAAGTAGTATACTATTTTGTACCTGTCAATCTGTCAAGGCCCTACATACTGTGAAAGGACAGACAAAAGTAATCTCCTGTTGGTGTTTTACAAAAATACAGTGTTTTTAGGCGTATTGTAGCACATTTTTCTGCCCTCATCAGTGCATACTGCATACGAGCATCTAAGTAGTGTACTATTTTGTTCCTGTAAATCTGTCAAGGGCCTAGATACTGTCAAAGACCAGCCAAAAGTGCACACCTAATGCTGTTCTAGACAAATATTGTTTTAAGCGTAGTGAAGCATATTTTACTCCCCTCATATACGCACTAAGTATGTCAGGCAGAGAAGTGCCAGGACGTGCACAGGGGAGTGGCAGAGGCCTAAATCCTTCAGGCAGAGGTCGCAGCAGACTAGGGGCGGCAGCAGGAGTCGCATCGAGAGGCCTGAGCTCCCGTTATCAGCTTGTGTGTCGTATCTCGACCAGCAACCCATCTGCCGTTGTCACAGTCATCCAATTTATCACAAGTGTCACAAGAGACATCTGATACCCCCAATAAACAGTCTTTGGATTCCTCAGACACAACCCTCAGTTGGCATGGCCCGCGAGCAGTCCCTGTCCTCCCATTTCCTCTGTCCTATGCTGTTCCCTCTCCTACAGAAGTATCTTATGCTGTGGGTTCAACTCCACTATTCACAGACGATCTACTAGAGGACAGTCAGCAGCTACTGCCCAGCCAAGAAGTGGAGGAGACATCCACCGCTTTCTCCGCTAGGCGTGCAAGTAGTGATGAGGAGAGTGACGTGGGAGGCGGTGTTGCCAGGGTTCAGGGTCCTGAAGCAGACACTGTTGAGGAACCTGAGGAGGACATCAGTGACGTGCAGACACTTGTTGATGATGATGAAGCCGATCGTAATTGGGAGCCGGGTGCAGAAGGGGCTTCATCATCATCAGGAGAAGAGAGTTGCAGGTTGCCCGTGAGGCAGCAGCTGAGCCAGCAAGGTGGTAGCATGGTTGGCAGTCAGCGTGGTGGCAGAAGTGGAAATTCTGGAGCCAAACGTGCTCGGGGAGGTCACCTGCAGCCTACCTTCCTGGGAGGTAGTGGAGCAGGGGTTCCTGGAGATGGCGGCAGTAGAAGTCAATTAGTGGTCTCCATATATTGACTGTGTATTGTAGGAAACATGTGGCTATACTTGAGTTACTCTCCCAGCATTATTGCCATGTTGATACCAGACCAGTAATAAAAGGAATATTGCCAAGGACTAGCAGAAACAGGGAACTGTGGATACTGACCACCGGCTGTTGGAATTGACTGACTATCCCAAGTGGTAGATATACCATTTTGAAGTTCCTCAGATCCAGTAGGCTTTAAGTCGTTCATTCTTTGTTGTGGTTCTTCAGTTGCATAATTAAGTTGTATGCAGAATTCAGTATGCAGAGTTAAGAGTTGTTCTCTAATGAGAACGTATGTATAATTTTATTATTTTGAATGTCAGGTGGTATTCTGACAATTTCTGATTATAAAGGAATTTTGTAATCTGGGACACAGGTAAAACTAAGTATTTTTAAGCGTACTGTAGCACATTTTTCTGCCCTGATTAGTACATACCACATACCTACATCTAAGTAGTGCATTATTTTGTACCTGATAATCTGTCAAGGGTCTATATACTGTGAAAGGACAGCCAATAGTACACACCTGCTGCTGTTCTAGACAAATACTGTTTTAAGCGAAGTGAAGTGTATTGTACTCCACTCATATACACAATAAGTATGTCAGGCAGAGTAGTGAAATTTCAATTACAAAATCCATAATATCAATTTCAAAATCTTAATTTTAAAAATCATTTCAATGGTCTTGTCATGCTGATGCCAACTCCATACTGTGCCATTTAGACACTATATGGTCTCCTCGTGCTTCAGCCAACTCCAGGCTGTGTCATTCAGCCAATATATGATTTACTGATGCTTCTGGCCCTGGGCCTGGGAATAAAAAATGTTGCTATGGTTGCACTAGCTACCCAAAATCTTCAGTTTAAATTTGAAACTTTGTCTTTTTTTTCTTAGGGATTGTGAAGCCCTGGGGTCTCCTCAGGCTTCAGCCAACTCCAGGCTGTGCCATTCAGACACTATATGGTCTCCTCCTAGTGATGCCACCTCCAGGCTCTGTCATTGTGCTGCCATGTGACTCCTTGTTATATTAGGTCCTTTGTACCCACACGCCGGGAGTTAAAGGTTCCATTTCAAAATCCTCAATTTCAATTTCAAAATCTTTGATTTCTATTTAAAATTCTTATATTTCAATGGTCTCCTCATGCTTCAGCCATATATGGTTTACTGATGCTGCTGGGACTGGGTCTGGGAATAAAAAAGTTGTTAAGGTAGCACTAGCTACCCAAAATCTTCGGTTTAAATTTCAGAATTCATCTTATAATTTTAGGGATTGTGAATGCCTAGTGTCTACTCATGCTGCTGCCAACTACTGGCTGTGCCATTCAGCCACTATATGGTCTCCTCATGCTGCCAACACCAACACCTCCACACTGTGTCATTCAGCCACTATATGGACTCCTCATGCTGCCATCACCTCCATGCTGTGTCCTTCAGCCACTATATGGTCTCCTCAAGCTGCCAAACCTCCATGCTGTGTCATTTAGCCATCATATGGTCTCCTCATGCTGCCAACACCTCCACACTGTGTCATTCAGTCATTATATGGTGTCCTCATGCTGCCAACACCTCCTCGCTATGTCATTCAGCCACTATATGGTCTCCTCATGCTTCAGCCTCATCCAAGCTGTGTCATTCAGCCACTATATGGTCTCCTCATGCGGCCAATACCTCCACGCTGTGTCATTCAGCCACTATATGGTCTCCTCATGCTGCCAACACCTCCACGCTGTGTCATTCAGCCACTATATGGTCTCCTCATGCTGCCAACACCTCCACGCTGTGTCATTCAGCCACTATATGGTCTCCTCATGCTGCCAACACCTCCACGCTGTGTCATTCAGCCACTATATGGTCTCCTCATGCTGCCAACACTTCCACGCTGTGTCATTCAGCAACTATATGGTCTCCTCATGCTGCCAACACCTCCATGCTGTGTCATTCAGCCACTATATGGTCTCCTCATGCTGCCAACATCTCCACGATGTGTCATTCAGCCACTGTATGGTCTCCTCATGCTGCAATCACCTCCATGCTGTGTCATTCAGCCACTATATGGTCTCCTCATTCTGCCAACACCTCCACGCTGTGTCATTCAGCCACTATATGGTCTCCTCATACTGATGCCACCTCCAGGCTCTGTCATTGTGCCGCTCAGCAGCAGTGATTCTAAAAGCGATGCCGGTAATCTGCATGTCATTCTGAAGAACAGTATTATTTCACTACCCCAGCAAACTCCATATGCGTGTTAGAACACAGCAAAGTGTTCTACACACCTATTGAGGCTCCCTGTAGGCCAGAAATAGACGTTTTTAATATAGATTAGTTGCGAATAAATTCGGATCAAAACAAATGTTTTCGAAAAAATTCGGTGAATCGTCCGAATCTAATTTTTCAAAAGTTCGCTCATCACTAGTCGGATCAGATGCCAGCTTTACTTGGTGACAAAGTTATTTAAAACAACCCCTTTCATTATGTCAACAACTGGCATTATTTATTTGTGTAAATGACTGGCATTATTACACAGGTTATCAAGCTTGGAGTTATTTACTTTGGAGAAAAGACGTCTTTGGGGAATTTTGATCACAGTGTATAAATATATGAATGGACAGTACAGAGAACTTTCTAGTAATCTTTTTATACCTAGGCCGGTAACCATGACAAGCGGGCATCTTCTACGTGTAGAGGAGAAAAGGTTTCACCATCATCACAGATCATCATAGATTATCTATGAGTATCAGTAGAGCATAGTAGTTGAGTTGGTACAATGGTTAACTGCAGAGTTATCAAACTCCCCTGACAATGTTTTTCTCTGTTATCTGCTGTGTTCAGATTTAGTGTCCTATGAAAGCTGCAAGCTCCTAGACAAGGTAATGATGCATCCTTTAGTCCACAGGAAGTCCGATATGCAGGGAAGGCTGATTTAACAATGCCTCTCTATCAGTATGTATTGGCCTTGTTACAGCCCTTTTTAGACTCTGTGTTGAAAGATCAGTAACTTCATGTTTAAATTCTAATAACTGAGAATGGGGACTGTTTGAACATATAAATGCTTCGGTGGTATATTATAGCCAAATTGTTCCTTGACCGAGGAACAAAGTATTACCTGATGTAGGATTTCAGTTAGTGAAGATACATATTTTAGGATCAATCCTTCTTTAAGAAAAAAATAGTTTCAAATCTCATTGACCGTAAAGCGTACCTGTCATAGAGAAAAAAAAAGTGATATGTTACTCAGTACCTAATCCTAATCATGCACATTTTTATGCGTCTAGGACCTATATATCCCTAACAAATAGCATTTATATGTTGCTCACTTGCTTTGTGTTCTTGCCTTGTAGAGGGGGCATGTCCGTCTCTCTCCTTCTCTGTAGATGACTCATCTGCTCTGAGTCTGGGAGCTGCCTGGCAGTCTGCAAATCACTGCACAGTAGTTTTTATGCATACATTTTCTATCTGTTCCTAGTAAAGTGTGATGCTAATCAACATAGTTATCACTTTGTGAATCATTCAGCTTTCACAGACTCCTGTATGTCTGATCAGCTTCTTTGTCATTCAGGAGTCAGAGAAAGCTTTGGCTGTTCACGCATGCTGGGAGTTGTAGTTTTACATTGTGACAGCTGGCACTGCAGTGTTTATAAAGCACTGTGTTAGAGCAGTGTTGACTTTAGCTGTTGCAAAGCTACAACTACCAGCATGCCCACACATCCTTTGTCTGTAGTTTTGCAAGAGCTGGAGGCACACAGCTGGAGAATACACAGCTCTAAAACAGAGTCTTACAAAGATTGTACCCCCAGCTGTTGTAAAACTTCAACTCCCATCATGGGAGTTGTAGTTTAGGAACAGCTGAAGGCTGTAGTGGTGCAATGGTGATCTCATATACTGGAAGCCAACACACTTTACGGCTGGTATCCAGTATGCTGCAAAATACAGAGTAGTCTATCTGCATAAAGACAGATGACCCCTAGTGGCGGCTATTTTCATTTTTGAATTTATTTTTATTTTTATAAATGTATATTTAAAAAAGTAATCTTATTCTAAATATAATAAGTTTTTTATAATGACAGTGCCTCTTTAAGATTATCAACTAAAGATTGTGTCCACTTGTATCTGTCTTCATCATAAATATGTCATGGATCTAGCATGATACACATAGCTTCACGTATATCTTTAAAGCTCTTCACTCACACTATCACCCACTCATTTAAGATATAGAGTTGCTTGTCAGGTAAAGGACAAAGGTTTATGGTGATCATTACCCCAATAGTCACTGTTCAGATAGACACAGAGCTTTTTGACTTCCATTGATTGAAAGTAGGTTTTATTGTGTATACATCATCAGTATAGTAATATGCCTTTCCCCAGAATAAAATTAATCCATCCTGCTGACCTGTCAACTGTTTTTAAAGGGGTTGTGCGCTGCCCTAATTTTCGGAGCTCCGCTCACAGCGTCCGGAAGTTCATTACTCCAAACGCTGTGTGCGGGCTTCCGTGTTCGTGGCCGCCGGGCGTGACGTCACGCCCGGCCCCTCGCCCGCCCCCTCGCCCGCCCCCTCGTGACTCTCGCCCGCCCCCTCATGACGTCACGCCCGCCCCCTCTACCAAAGTCTATGGGAAGGGGGCGTGACCGCGGTCGCGCCCCCTTCCCATAGACTTTCGCTGAGGGGGCGGGCGAGACGTTACGAGGGGCCGGGGGGGACGTCACGCCCGGCGGCTGCGAACACGAAAGCCCTCACACAGCGTTCGGAGTAATGACCTTCCGGACGCTGTGAGCAGAGCTCCGAAAGTCAGGGCAGCGCACAACCCCTTTAAAGAAATTTGGACCAAGTTTATAATATTAAAGATCAATAGGAAGGTCCAGGTCTTGAGGAAATTAAGCCTCTAAAACCCTGAAGAGGAGCAGCAAACGTTTTTGTGAACGCTTTTATGATAATTTTTTTCCTTTGCATTGAGTCCATCATTTTTTCCTTTGTCTACTGTTTCTGGAAAAAATATATACCATTAAATAATATGTTCAAATTTTATTGTTTGATGTATGTTTCACAAAGCCAAAATGTTCAGCTTTGAGCCCCTTAGGCTAGGCTCACACTACGGAATTTCCGGCTGGACAAAATCCAACCAGGGATTCCAAGTGCAGGCAGCTCCGGCTTATTCAGTGGGACATTGCATCTCCATAGAGCGGATTCCACCGAAAGAAGAAGCGAGCTCATACTTTCGGCAGCGGATTTTCATCAGCAAAATCCCATTGTAAGCAATGGGATTCTGCTGCACCGGAAATTCCGAGTGGAATTCTGCTTTAATATTCCAATTGGAAATTCTGATTGACCCTAGCATTAAGGATTTAGCTTCTGTGAGTATTTTTGTGTTGCTTTTTTCCGAGAGCTGTAAGTTTTTAATTATTCCATTAATGTAGCCATATGAGGGCAGTGTGTTTTGTGGAACAAGTTGTACACTGCTCAAAAATAAAGGGAACTCTAAGATAACACATCCTAGATCTGAATGAATTAACTAATCGTATGAAATACTTTCTTCTTTACATAGTCGAATGTGCTGACAACAAAATAACACAAAAATGATCAATGGAAATCAAATTTATCAAGCCATGGAGGTCTGGATAGGGAGTCACACTCAAAATCAAAGTGGAAAATCACACTACAGGCTGATCAAACTTTGATGTAATGTCCTTAGAAACAAGTCAAAATGAGGCTCAGTAGTGTGTGTGGCCTCCACGTGCCCGTATGACCTCCCTACAATGCCTGGGCATGCTCCTTATGAGGTGGCGGATGGTCTCCTGAGGGATGTCCTCCCAGACCTGGACTAAAGCATCTGCCAACTCCTGGACAGTCTGGTGGATGGAGCGAGACATGATGTCTCAGATGTGCTCAATCGGAACTGGGGAACGGGCGGGCCAGTCCATCAATGCCTTCCTCTTGCAGGAACTGCTGACACATTCCAGCCACATGAGGTCTAGCATTGTCTTGCATTAGGAGGAAACCAGGGCCAACCGCACCACCATAAGGTCTCACAAGGGGTCTGAGGATCTCATCTCGGTACCTAATGGCAGTCAGGCTGCCTCTGGCATGCATATGGAGGGCTGTGCGGCCCCACAAAGAAATGCCACCACACACCATTACTGACCCACTACCAAACCGGTCTTGCTGAAGGATGTTGCAGTCAGCAGAACGTTCTCCACTGCGTCTCTAGAATCTGTCACGTCTGTCACATGTGCTCAGTGTGAAGCTGCTTTCATCTGTGAAGAGCACAGGGCGCCAGTGGCGAATTTGCCAATCTTAGTGTCCTCTGGCAAATGCCAAACATCCTGCATGGTGTTGGGCTGTAAGCACAAGCCCCACCTGTGGACACCAGGCCCTCATTCCACCCTTATGAAGTCTGTTTCTGACCGTTTGAGTGGACACATGTACATTTGTGGCCACCTGGAGGTCATTTTGTAGGACTCTGGCAGTGCGCCTCCTGCTCCTCCTTGCAGAAAGGCGGAGGTATCGGTCCTGTTGCTGGGTTGGTGCCCTCCTATGACCTCCTCCACATCTCCTGATGTACTGGCCTGTCTCCTGGTAGCACCTGTTACGCCGAGCGCTCCGGGTCCCCGCTCCTCCCCGGAGCGCTCGCAGCGTCCTCTCATTCACAGTGCCCCGGTCAGACCTGCTGACCGGGTGTGCTGCGATATTACACTCAGCCGGGATGCGATTCGCGACGCGGGATGCGCCCACTCACGATGCGCATCCCGGCTCCCGTACCTGACCCGTTCCCCGTCTGTGTTGTCCCGGCGCGCGCGGCCCTGCTCCTTAGGGCGCGCGCGCGCCAGGTCTCTGCGATTTAAAGGGCCACTGCGCCACTGATTGGCGCAGCAGGCCTAATCAGTGTCATCACCTGTGCACTCCCTACTTATACCTCACTTCCCCTGCACTCCCTCGCCGGATCTTGTTGCCATTGTGCCAGTGAAAGCGTTTCCTTGTGTGTTCCTAGCCTGTGTTCCAGACCTCCTGCCGTTGCCCCTGACTACGATCCTTGCTGCCTGCCCTGACCTTCTGCTACGTCCGACCTTGCTCTTGTCTACTCCCTTGTACCGCGCTTATCTCAGCAGTCAGAAAGGTTGAGCCATTGCTGGTGGATACGACCTGGTTGCTACCGCCGCTGCAAGACCATCCCGCTTTGCGGCGGGCTCTGGTGAATACCAGTAGCAACTTAGAACCGGTCCACCAACACGGTCCACGCCAATCCCTCTCTGGCACAGAGGATCCACCTCCAGCCAGCCGAATCGTGACAGAACCTCCATCCTCTGGAGACTACGCTGACCGACACGGCAAACCTTCTTGCCACAGCTCGCATTGATGGGCCATCCTGGGTGAGCAGCACTATCTGAGCCACTTGTGTGGGTTGTAGACTCCGTCTCATGCTACCACTAGAGTGAAAGCACCGCCAGCATTCAAAAGTGACCAAAACATCAGCCAGGGAGCATAGGAACTGAGAAGTAGTCTGTGGTCACCACCTGCAGAACCACTCCTTTATTGGGGGTGTCTTGCTAATTGCCTATAATTTCTACCTGTTGTCTGTTTCATTTGCACAACAGCATGTGACATTGATTGTCAATCATTGCTGCTTCCTGATTGGACAGTGTGATTTCACAGAAGTGGGATTGACTTGGAGTTACATTGTGTTGTTTAAGTGTTATTTTTTTTTGAGCAGTGTATATTGCTGGTGATACTTTTTTCAGGAGGGGAAATGGAAGAAAACAGCAACTCTGATGGGTATAAGCATGTGGCTTTAGCTTTATACCTGCTCGCCCTTTGTGTCTCCCCCTTGTATAGCTAATAGAACTTCCTATAACCACTGATTTTCACACAATTACAAAAATGTATTTCATGGGCAGCTGTCCGTTACATTTTCATCATTTATTTCATGGGTGTTGTCAGTACACCCATAAGATTAATGACAACAGTAAAGCTGTAATACACACCTCTGCTTCAGCCATAACTGCAGGAAAAGGAGAAAATTCTGATTTTGACAGTAAACCCATTCAGCGCTGGATCACTTTTGCAATGGTTATTGCAGGATCCCCATAGACTAAGACAAAGGTATTTAAAGTCCCCCCCCCCCCTTGATTACAAGTTATTCCCTATTCTCTAACTACTGGGAACCACCGTGACCTACTAGAGTCTTCCGTTCCATTCTAAAGGGAGATTTGATATTGCAGGAGTCCCAGCAGTCAGACCCCATGCAATTAGATAGTTATCCCCTATTCCTTAAAAAAAATATTATTTAAGAAAAATCTGCTTAAAATTACTCCACATATTTGTTATTATCATTTTTTTTTTAGCATGTATCATCAGAATTCAATTAATAAAAAATAAATGCTGAGGAACACATACTATTATATAAACATAATAATAATAGAAAATACATATTCTCAAAAATAAACAAGGCCTTACATTGATGAGAAAATAAAAAAAAGTTAAATGTACATATTAGACAAGTGGTGTTTGTTAGCACAGTCCTCCGATAATAAGCTGATGGAAGCATGTCTGGAGGCTAGGACCCCTGGCAATCATCTGTAATCTGTGGGATCACCTGGCAGCAAAAGTTCAATTCCTCTGCAGCACAGGAGAAATGAAGCATTACACAATGAAATCAATGGGTTATCCATATTATGTGTGTCTATAAGGGTTACTTCAAAGTCAGAGGCATTTTTATGCTGCTATTCTCCAAGGGGACTTATAGATAAGGGTCAGGACTTCCGTGAAGCTGCTTCCCTGCATTCCTAAATTAGGTACTTTGAAATGGATTTGCTTAACTACACAACACATATAGGTAAATATCGCTTGAAATGCCTCAAGATGTGAAATTATAGTAGGTGTCTTGTTACTTATTTAACTTGGAAAAAATAAAGCTGTAAAAACTGATGTCATAACCGACTGGGGGGACAGGGAGAATGAGCCCTAAGCTGACCCTAATAACTCTCTCCCTGCCTACTTGCCCACCCCCCCAAATGGTGGATCGACAACCACGGTGCCAGTCCCTACCTGAGCTAAGTGCAGTGGGCGTAACAAGTAATATACATAGTCGGTCACAGGCCAGAAACATAAAGGGAAAACTACCAAACAAGCAGATATACAAGACAGAATATATTCAGGCAAACAAGCAGAGCAGAATATAGTGTACTAACAAACAGTTCAAATACCGGAATCCAGATAAACTGTAGATATGAATAAATTAACTAGGCAAGGTATAAAATGAGTAAACAGCAGTGACCAGGAAATACAGGGGATAAACAGAAGAACCAAATGCTAAACAGATCAGGAACATAGAACACTGTACTTACTGGACACAGATAACTAAGATAAACAGATTAAGTTTAAAGGACACAGATCAGTGAGTAAGCGCAGAGGACACTATAGACTAACATGTACTCTATGATCAGTTCATGTACTATAAACTCTAAAGATCAGCAGACAACTCTGGACACATACAAAGAACATATTAGACACCTCAACCCAAATAAGCGGTAGACAGCATAATAACTGCAGATCGACTTCTAGCCAGCAGGCACACTTCACCGTGTGATTAGAATAATGGCCTAGAAAGAAAAACACTAAAATACAAAAACGGACATTACAAACAGACAGTGCTGGATCAACTGTTGTTTTTTTTTTTTGCAAATAAATATAGCTGCATGTATTCAAATAGTGGTCACCTGTGGTGTAGCGCTAATAGAGGCAGACAACGCCACTCCATGGGACCCGATGTAGTCTCCTTCTATAGCCCCCTCCTGGGCCCTGGCCAACTTAAACTTGTAAAGTTCTTGTCTTCTTTTCTTCCCTGGGGAGAGGCTACTGTATATACTGTGCATACTCTGTGTGTACTGTACATACGCTGTATATATGGTGTATGCTATGTGTTTACTGTATATACTCTGTGTGTACTGTGTATACTCTGTATATACTGTGTATACATCAACATTTAATTTTGATTAGTTGTTGCACCCATCCTTTGTTGCAGCCTTTAAGGCTGGGTTCACATATGTCCGGCATCCGGCATAGGTGAACTCAGCCTAAATCTCGACGCAACTGATGCCACAACTGATGACAACTTGTCATCAGTTGTATGGCATGTGGCGTCCATTGTTTCTGGGCAACGGACAGGGGAACGCAGCAAGCTGCGTTCCCCTGTCCGGTGCCCTCCGGCATGTCCAACCATCTGGCGTCAAAATTGAGACGCTGGATGACTGTCCCATTCAAATGAACGGGATGAGTTCTAGCATCAGTTTCCCTCCGGTGTACGCCGGAGGGAAACTGTGCCGGACGACTGATATATGTGAACCCAGCCAACTCCGGTGTCGGAAACAGCCACAAACCATAGAGGTCTCTGACAGGGTTTGCAGCAGCGACCTTTATGGTTTGTGGGCGCTTCTGGCTTGAGTTGCAGGCTGATATGGGGGATCACGCATGGGTGGCTCTGCTGGATCTGGTAAATGTAAAAGTCATGGGAAGCAGGGTGTCGCTGCAGTATAAAAGGACTCTGGGTTAAAGGAGATAAGTCTGCAGCCGTTTCTTGCTCATTGGAGGAAATGCATGAGGATGATGGAGGTTATGCAAGAATAAATTAGGAGAGTTTGCTAAGGCTATGTTCACATGGCAGAATTTCTGCACAAAATTCTGCAAGAAAATTCAGCAAAAATGTATTGCTCATTTACTTCAATAGAATTCCTACAGCGGAAATTCTGCAGAGTGAATGTGACAGTGGAATCCCATTGAAGTGTTTTAGCTATAAAGTCACGCAGAATTGTCATGCAGAATTCCATGCAGAAATTCTTTTGTGTCAACATAGCCTCAGGCCGCGTTCACATGGCGGAAATTCCGCCTATTTGCATGAATTCTGCATCCGCATAGATTTTATGCAGAATTTCAAGTTTTTTTTTTTTTACATTTGTGGAATCGATGCGGAATTCGTGCGGAAATGTATGCGGAATTTCTGCAACTCACGAATGCACAAATTCCACATGATTCCGCAGCTAACTAAAAAGATAGAGTTTATTAAATTGAGCAGTCAAGGTTTGTGTGGATTCTGCACGGAATCTGCATGCATTCAGTGCAAATTCTGCACAAATTTGGGAGAAATCAAGCCCCTTTGACTTCAATGGGATTCAACAGCCAGAAAAATATAAGACCAGACTTATATTTTTCTGGACCGCAGGTTTTTTCCTTTTTGCACTTTTGTATTTTCCACCTCACCTTCTAAAAATCAGAGCACTTTCAATTTTGCATCTACAGACCCATATAATGGCTTGTTTTTTGCACCACAAATTTTACTTTGTAATGACATCAATCATTTCACCAACAAATTTACAGCAAAACAAAAAAATATATATTTGTGGGGCAAAATTGGAAAAAAAAACCCTCTATTTTGTAATTTTTGAGGGCTTCCGATTTTACGCAATGCACTTTTTGGTAAAAATTACACTATATCTTTATTCTGTAGGTCCATACAGTTCCAAGGATATCCAATTTATATATGATTATTTTATTTTATTACAAAAAAAAATTATAACTACATTCACCAAAATTAGTATGTTTAAAAGTGTCATCTTCTGACCCCTATAACTTTTTTATTTTTCCGCCTACAGGGTGGTATGGGGCGATGTTTTGCGTCTTGACCTGAAGTTTTTATTGGTACCATTTTTGTTTTGATGGGACATTTTGATCGCTTTTTATAAATATTTTTAGGGTATACAAAGTGACCAAAAATACGCAATTTGGGACTTTAGAATTTTTTTATGTATACACCATTGACTGTGCTGTTTAATTAGCATTGTATTTTCGGACATTTATGCACGCGGCAATGCCACATGTTTTTTTGTTTTTGCTTTATTATACGTATACATTTTTTTTAAATGGGAAAAGGGGGTGATTCAAACCTTTATTACTGAAGGGGTTAAATCACACTTATTAACTTTTTTTTCTTTACTTTTTTTTTACACTTTTTTTTTTTTTCAGTCCCTATAGGGGACTATGACATGCAATGCTTAGATTGCATACACTGAACAATGCAATGCCATAGCATAGATCATTGTTATCTCTGCTCGATTGCTCCAGCTTGAATCTCAGGCTTGGAGCAATGGAGCGACGATTGGATGGCAAGGAAGGAAGGTAAGCACCCTTCCGCTGTCCTTTCAGCTGTTCGGGACACCGCTATTTCACTGCGGCAATCCCGAACAGCTCCACCGAGCTAGCCGGCAGTGTTTTCTCCCGCTTTAGATGCCGAGATCAACTTTGATTGCGGCATCTAAAGGGTTAATACTGGACATCATCCCCATGTCCGCTATTTGCCGTGGGTCCCGGTTACTGATAGCAACCGGGACCCACCAGGTACAGGAGCAAGCCACGGACGTAAATATACATCCGTGGTCGTTAGTTAAAGGGGTACTATGGGGACATTTTTTTTTTTTTTAATCAACTTGTGCCAGAAAGTTAAACAGATTTGTAAATTACTTCTATTAAAAAATCTTAACCCTTTCTGTGGAGCTGTATTCTCCACAGGAAGTTCTGATCTTTTTAAATCTCTTTTTTGTTTGAGCAGGAGCAAATCCCCATAGCAAACCTATCCTGCTCTTGACAGTTCCTGAGACTGACAGAGGTGTCAGCAGAGAGCACTGTGGTCAGACAGAAAAGAACTATACTGTATAACTTTCTCTGGAGCATACAGTTTTTCACCAGAGTACCCCTTTAATAGGCAATAACATTATTTGTAATTCCACATGGAAAATCCATGCGGAATTCCGCACAGATTTTCTGCCGTGTAATAGTGACCTTAGGCACTGAATTCTACATGAAATTCTGCAAGAAAATTCTGCCTGAATTTATAGCAAATACACTTTAATGGGATTCCACTGTCCCATTCACACAGCAGAATTTCTGCTGCAGAATTTACACTGCAGAAATTTCATTGAAGTGAATTGGCTATAAATTCATGTAGAATTTTCATGCAGAATTCAGTGCAGAAATTCTGCTGTGTGAACCCGGCCTTAGTTAGCCTGTGCCATTTTGTAAGTTGCTGCTAATAATTTCTTCCATCTAATTGATGTAAAAAAAAGGGGTTGTCCAGTATAGAGACACAATTGTATGCTGATTGGTTAAAAAAAACTGTTCTAAACTAACTCAGGCTATGTTTCCAACTACTCCTAACACCCCTCCAGCCCACAAAAAAAATGTCAGAGCTTTAAAAAGCTGTGTATCATACCTTTCATCTTGCTCACATAGTCCAATTTCCCAGCAGGGGAAAGTGGGCATTTCCCAGCAGTCATGACATCACTGAAGCCTGCTGGTTGTTACGCCGAGCGCTCCGGGTCCCCGCTCCTCCCCGGAGCGCTCGCTACACTTCCCTCACTGCAGCGCCCCGGTCGGTTCCACGGACCCGGGGCGCTGCGTTACCACCTCCGGCCGGGATGCGATTCGCGATGCGGGTAGCGCCCGCTCGCGATGCGCACCCCGGCTCCCGTACCTTACTCGCTCCCCGTCAGTTCTGTCCCGGCGCGCGCGGCCCCGCTCCCTAGGGCGCGCGCGCGCCGGGTCTTTGCGATTTAAAGGGCCACTGCACCGCTGATTGGTGCAGTGGTTCCAATTAGTGTTTACACCTGTGCACTTCCCTATATCACCTCACTTCCCCTTCACTCCCTCGCCGGATCTTGTTGCCCTAGTGCCAGTGAAAGCGTTCCTTGTGTGTTCCTTGCCTGTGATTCCAGACCTTCTGCCGTTGCCCCTGACTACGATCCTTGCTGCCTGCCCCGACCTTCTGCTACGTCCGACCTTGCTTCTGTCTACTCCCTTGTACCGCGCCTATCTTCAGCAGCCAGAGAGGTTGAGCCGTTGCTAGGGGATACGACCTGGTCACTACCGCCGCAGCAAGACCATCCCGCTTTGCGGCGGGCTCTGGTGAAAACCAGTAGTGACTTAGAACCGATCCTCTAGCACGGTCCACGCCAATCCCTCTCTGGCACAGAGGATCCACTACCTGCCAGCCGGCATCGTGACAGTAGATCCGGCCATGGATCCCGCTGAAGTTCCTCTGCCAGTTGTCGCTGACCTCACCACGGTGGTCGCCCAGCAGTCACAACAGATTGCGCAACAAGGCCAACAGCTGTCTCAACTGACTGTTATGCTACAACAGTTACTACCACAGCTCCAGCAATCATCTCCTCCGCCAGCTCCTGTACCTCCTCCGCAGCGAGTGGCCGCTTCTGGAATACGACTATCCTTGCCGGATAAATTTGATGGGGACTCTAAGTTTTGCCGTGGCTTTCTTTCCCAATGTTCATTACACTTGGAGATGATGTCGGACCAGTTCCCCACTGAAAGGTCTAAGGTGGCTTTCGTAGTCAGCCTGCTGTCTGGAAAAGCCCTGGCTTGGGCCACACCGCTCTGGGACCGCAATGACCCCGTCACTGCCTCTGTACACTCCTTCTTCTCGGAAATTCGAAGTGTCTTTGAGGAACCTGCCCGAGCCTCTTCTGCTGAGACTGCCCTGTTGAACCTGGTCCAGGGTAATTCTTCCGTTGGCGAGTATGCCGTACAGTTCCGTACCCTTGCTTCAGAATTATCCTGGAATAATGAGGCACTCTGCGCGACCTTTAAAAAAGGCCTATCCAGCAACATTAAAGATGTTCTGGCCGCACGAGAAATCCCTGCTAACCTACATGAACTCATCCATCTTGCCACTCGCATTGACATGCGTTTTTCCGAACGGCGTCAGGAGCTCCGCCAGGATATGGACTCTGTTCGCACGAGGCGTTTCTTCTCCCCGGCTCCTCTCTCCTCTGGTCCCCTGCAATCTGTTCCTGTGCCTCCCGCCGTGGAGGCTATGCAGGTCGACCGGTCTCGCCTGACACCCCAAGAGAGGACACGACGCCGCATGGAGAATCTCTGCCTGTACTGTGCTAGTACCGAACACTTCCTGAAGGATTGTCCTATCCGTCCTCCCCGCCTGGAAAGACGTCCGCTGACTCCGCACAAGGGTGAGACAGTCCTTGATGTCTACTCTGCTTCTCCACGTCTTACTGTGCCTGTGCGGATGTCTGCCTCTGCCTTCTCCTTCTCTGCTGTGGCCTTCTTGGACTCTGGATCTGCAGGAAATTTCATCTTAGCCTCTCTCGTCAACAGGTTCAACATCCCGGTGACCAGTCTCGCCAGACCCCTCTACATCAATTGTGTAAACAATGAAAGATTGGACTGTACTATACGTTTCCGCACGGAGCCCCTTCTAATGTGCATCGGATCTCATCACGAGAGGATTGAACTGTTGGTCCTCCCCAATTGCACTTCTGAAATCCTTCTTGGACTTCCCTGGCTTCAACTCCATTCCCCAATCCTGGATTGGTCCACTGGGGAGATCAAGAGTTGGGGGCCCTCTTGTTCCAAGGACTGCTTAAAACCGGTTCCCAGTAAACCTTGCCGTGTCCCTGTGCTTCCTCATGTAACCGGTCTCCCTAAGGCCTATATGGACTTTGCGGACGTTTTTTGCAAAAAACAAGCTGAGACTCTACCTCCTCACAGGCCTTATGATTGTCCCATTGACCTCCTCCCGGGCACTACTCCACCCCGGGGCAGAATCTATCCTCTGTCCGTCCCAGAGACTCTTGCCATGTCTGAATACGTCCAAGAAAATTTAAAAAAGGGCTTTATCCGTAAATCCTCCTCTCCTGCCGGAGCCGGATTTTTCTTTGTGTCCAAAAAAGATGGCTCTCTACGTCCTTGCATTGACTACCGCGGTCTTAATAAAATCACGGTTAAGAACCGCTACCCCCTACCCCTCATCTCTGAACTCTTTGATCGTCTCCAAGGTGCCCATATTTTTACCAAACTGGACTTAAGAGGTGCTTATAATCTCATCCGCATCAGAGAGGGGGATGAATGGAAAACGGCATTTAACACCAGAGATGGACACTTTGAGTATCTGGTCATGCCCTTTGGTCTATGCAACGCCCCTGCCGTCTTCCAAGACTTTGTTAATGAAATTTTTCGTGATCTACTATACTCCTGTGTTGTTGTATATCTGGACGATATCCTGATTTTTTCTGCCAATCTTGAAGAACACCGCCAGCATGTCCGTATGGTTCTTCAGAGACTTCGTGATAATCAACTCTATGCCAAAATAGAGAAATGTCTGTTTGAATGCCAATCTCTTCCTTTTCTAGGATACTTGGTCTCTGGCCAGGGACTACAAATGGACCCAGATAAACTCTCTGCCGTCTTAGATTGGCCACGCCCCTCCGGACTCCGTGCCATCCAACGTTTTTTGGGGTTCGCCAATTATTACAGGCAATTTATTCCACATTTTTCTACCATTGTGGCTCCTATTGTGGCTTTAACAAAAAAAAATGCCGATCCCAAGTCTTGGCCTCCTCAAGCGGAAGACGCCTTTAAACGACTCAAGTCTGCCTTTTCTTCGGCTCCCGTGCTCTCCAGACCTGACCCATCTAAACCCTTCCTATTGGAGGTTGATGCCTCCTCAGTGGGAGCTGGAGCTGTCCTTCTACAAAAAAACTCTTCCGGGCATGCTGTTACTTGTGGTTTTTTTTCCAGGACCTTCTCTCCGGCGGAGAGGAACTACTCCATCGGGGATCGAGAGCTTCTAGCCATTAAATTAGCACTTGAGGAATGGAGGCATCTGCTGGAGGGATCAAGATTTCCAGTTATTATTTACACCGATCACAAGAACCTCTCCTACCTCCAGTCTGCCCAACGGCTGAATCCTCGTCAGGCCAGGTGGTCTCTGTTCTTTGCCCGATTTAATTTTGAAATTCACTTTCGGCCTGCTGATAAAAACATTAGGGCCGATGCTCTCTCTCGTTCCTCAGATGCCTCTGAAATTGAACTCTCTCCTCAACACATCATTCCTCCTGACTGCCTGATTTCCACTTCTCCAGCCTCCATCAGGCAAACTCCTCCAGGAAAGACCTTTGTTTCTCCACGCCAACGCCTTGGGATCCTCAAATGGGGCCACTCCTCCCATCTCGCAGGTCATGCGGGCATCAAGAAATCTGTGCAACTCATCTCTCGCTTCTATTGGTGGCCGACTCTAGAGACTGATGTGGTGGACTTTGTGCGAGCCTGCACTATCTGTGCCCGGGATAAGACTCCTCGCCAGAAGCCCGCTGGTTTTCTTCATCCTCTACCTGTCCCCGAACAACCTTGGTCTCTGATTGGTATGGATTTTATTACTGACTTACCCCCATCCCATGGCAACACTGTTATTTGGGTGGTCGTTGATCGATTCTCCAAAATGGCACATTTCATCCCTCTTCCTGGTCTTCCTTCAGCGCCTCAGTTGGCTAAACAATTTTTTGTACACATTTTTCGTCTTCACGGGTTGCCTACACAGATCGTCTCGGATAGAGGCGTCCAATTTGTGTCTAAATTCTGGAGGGCTCTCTGTAAACAACTCAAGATTAAATTAAATTTTTCTTCTGCATACCATCCTCAATCCAATGGACAAGTAGAGAGAATTAACCAGATCTTGGGTGACTATTTACGACATTTTGTTTCCTCCCGCCAGGATGACTGGGCAGATCTTCTACCTTGGGCCGAATTCTCGTATAATTTCAGAATCTCTGAATCTTCCTCCAAATCTCCGTTTTTCGTGGTGTACGGCCGTCACCCTCTTCCCCCCCTCCCTACCCCCTTGCCCTCTGGTCTGCCCGCTGTGGATGAAATTTCTCGTGATCTTTCCACCATATGGAAAGAGACCCAAAATTCTCTCTTACAGGCTTCTTCTCGCATGAAGAGATTCGCAGATAAGAAAAGAAGAGCTCCTCCCATTTTTTCCCCTGGAGACAAGGTATGGCTCTCCGCTAAATATGTCCGTTTCCGTGTCCCGAGCTATAAGTTGGGACCACGCTATCTTGGTCCTTTTAAAGTTTTGTGTCAAATTAATCCTGTCTCTTACAAACTTCTTCTTCCTCCTTCTCTTCGTATCCCTAATGCCTTTCACGTCTCTCTTCTTAAACCTCTCATCCTCAACCGTTTTTCTCCTAAATCTGTTCCTCCCACTCCTGTTTCCGGCTCCTCGGACATCTTCTCTGTCAAAGAGATTTTGGCCTCTAAAAAGGTCAGGGGAAGAACTTTTTTTTTAGTGGATTGGGAGGGTTGTGGTCCAGAAGAGAGGTCCTGGGAACCTGAGGACAATATCCTGGACAAAAGTCTGATCCTCAGGTTCTCAGGCCCCAAGAAGAGGGGGAGACCCAAGGGGGGGGGTACTGTTACGCCGAGCGCTCCGGGTCCCCGCTCCTCCCCGGAGCGCTCGCTACACTTCCCTCACTGCAGCGCCCCGGTCGGTTCCACGGACCCGGGGCGCTGCGTTACCACCTCCGGCCGGGATGCGATTCGCGATGCGGGTAGCGCCCGCTCGCGATGCGCACCCCGGCTCCCGTACCTTACTCGCTCCCCGTCAGTTCTGTCCCGGCGCGCGCGGCCCCGCTCCCTAGGGCGCGCGCGCGCCGGGTCTTTGCGATTTAAAGGGCCACTGCACCGCTGATTGGTGCAGTGGTTCCAATTAGTGTTTACACCTGTGCACTTCCCTATATCACCTCACTTCCCCTTCACTCCCTCGCCGGATCTTGTTGCCCTAGTGCCAGTGAAAGCGTTCCTTGTGTGTTCCTTGCCTGTGATTCCAGACCTTCTGCCGTTGCCCCTGACTACGATCCTTGCTGCCTGCCCCGACCTTCTGCTACGTCCGACCTTGCTTCTGTCTACTCCCTTGTACCGCGCCTATCTTCAGCAGCCAGAGAGGTTGAGCCGTTGCTAGGGGATACGACCTGGTCACTACCGCCGCAGCAAGACCATCCCGCTTTGCGGCGGGCTCTGGTGAAAACCAGTAGTGACTTAGAACCGATCCTCTAGCACGGTCCACGCCAATCCCTCTCTGGCACAGAGGATCCACTACCTGCCAGCCGGCATCGTGACACTGGTGGACCACTTCCGCCCTTACATGGTTGCAGCATTGTGATGTAAAGAAGACCTAAGGCTCTGTGAATGTTTCAGTGTGTGTTGCTTCAGCTGTTAGACTATGCAGCTTTCTGTGAGAATCTGTGGAGCTTTGACTTTCTGTGCAGTTGTCAATCAAGCTCAGTGCAGAGAAACGCTTCCTGAGTTTGGACTCCTACCAGGCCTGGAGGAGACCAAACTCACTGTATTAATTGTGGCAGGGAACAGAACAAAGCCACCTAGTGGCCATCTTTTCTATTACAATTTAAACATATTTATGTTGATAATTTTAAAAGCAAGTGAATGGGAAAGTGTCTGCTAATTACACAAGGAACACTATATTAAAAGTTTTATTTGGTGACAGGTACTCTTTACCTGTGAAGGACACAGGGCGTACCTGTACGCCCTGAGTCCGCTTCCTTTCTAGTGGGTCAGGCCTGGCCTCTAACAATGGCCGGGACCCGTGGCTAAAAGTGCGCGGCACTGATCGCGGTGCCGCATGCTATTAACCCTTTAGACGTGGCGTTCAAAGTTGATTGCCGTGTCTAGAGTGAAAGTAAACTACCCCTGGCTAGCTCAATCAGCTGTTGGGGACCGCCGTGGCGAAATCGCAGTGTCCTGAACAGCTGGAGGACACGTGGAGGATCCCTACCCTCCTCCTGCGTGTCCGATCGCCGAATGACTGCTCCATGCCTGAGATCCAGGCATGAGCAGTCAAGCAGCAGAATCATTGATCAATGTTATCCTATGGGATAACAGTGATCAATGTAAAAGATCAGTGTGTGCAGTGTTATAGCCCCCTATGGGGGATATAACATTGCAAAAAAAAAGTGAAAAAAAAAAAATAAGTTAATAAAGATCATTTAACCTCTTCCATAATAAAAGTTTGAATCACCCCCCTTTTCCATAAAAAAAATAAATAAAAATGCGTAAATAAAAATAAACATATGTGGTATCACCGGGGGTCGGAAATGATACCGCTAAAAACTTCCGAAAAATGAGCCCTCATACCTTCCTATATGTGGAAAAATAAAAAAGTTATAGGGGTCAGAAGATGACAATTTTAAACGTATACATTTTCCTGCATGTAGTTATAATTTTTTCTAGAAGTACGACAAAATCAAACCTATATAAGTAGGATATTATTTTAATCGTATGGACCTACAGAATAAAGAGAAAGTGTCATTTTTACCGAAAAATCTACAGCGTAAAAACGGAAGCCCCCAAAATGACAAAATTGTGTTTTTTTCCTCAATTTCGTTGCACAATGATTTTTTTCTCTGTTTCTTTCTAGATTTTTGGTTAAAATTACTGATGTCATTACAAAGTAGAATTTTTGGCACAAAAAATAAGCCATCATATGGATTTTCAGGTGCAAAATGTAAAGAGTTATGATTTTTTTTAAAGATAAGGAGGAAAAAACTAAAGTGCAAAAATGAAAAAAAAAAAAAACCTGGTCCAGGGTAATCCGCTGGAAACTCTTTTTTTTTTTTTTTTAAATGAACTGATGCCAGAAAGTTAAACAGATTTGTAAATGACTTCTATTAAAAAATCTTAATCCTTCTAGTAGTTTTTAGCAGCTGTATGCTACAGAGGAAATTCTTTTCTTTTTGAATTTCTTTTTTGTCTTGTCCACAGTGCTCTCTGCTGACACCTCTGTCCATGTCAGGAACTGTCCAGAGCAGCATAGGTTTGCTATGGGGATTTTCTCCTGCTCTTGACAGTTCCTGATATGGGCATCAGGTGTCAGCAGAGAGCACTGTGGACAAGACAAAAAAGTTAAATTAAAAAATAAAACAATTTCCTCTGTAGCATACAGCTGCTAAAAAGTACTGGAAGGGTAAAGATTTTTTAATTGAAGTAATTTACAAATCTGTTTAACTTTCTGGCACCAGTTGTTTTTTTTCCCACTGGAGTGACCCTTTATGGGGTTAAGTTACCAAGGCGACTATCGCATATGTTTTCCATTCTATTCAGCATGCAGTTACTTCGCTTAGATCCCATATATTACTGGACAGCCCTTAGAACTTCAGGGTACATTCACATGGATGGATTTAATAGCAAGTTTCCAACTGCGATTTTGAGCAGCAACAGATTTTTATGCTGTGCAAAGGATTTTCTGCTGTGGAAAGTCTGCCACAGACTCCATTGAAGTCAATGTAATCTGCTGCAGATTTTCTGCTGCGGTCCAAACTTGCTAATAAATCCGCTCATGTAAACATACCCTAAGAGAGTTGAGATGGCATGATAGATACTCTGGGACTTCTGGATCGTGATGCCTAATAAGTGGTATTGCAACTAATTACTGCGTGCGTTTTTGCTGCAAATTAACAAAATCGTAGTAAAAGGCACCACTTCTACTTTGATTTTGGTAATTTCATGGCAGAAACTCAAGCGGTTTATCAGTTAGTGTACCGCTAATAAAGCGCACTGTGTGAACACAGCCTAATCTATTAAATTCATCTGATTAATCGATTAATCAATTATGAAAATAATTGTTAATTTCAGCCCTAGTGTGGACTGTATTTAGTGTGTATACTCTGTATATACTGGCCCACATTTATCATTGTAGGTGTAAGTGAAGTATTTTTTACACCTTGTTTTTGTGTGCTGGTAATGTGTAGGAGCACCAAATTTATTAAATAGTCACAGAGCATTTGATAAATGTTGTGCAGGTCACATTTTCTGAAATTTCTCTCTTCCCATACACCAAAAAGCTATGTTAATGGGGTACTCCGGTGCTTAGACATCTTATCCCCTATCCAAAGGACAGGGGATAAGATGCCTGATCGCGGGAGTCCTGCCGCTGGGGACCCCCGTGATCTTGCATGTGGCACCCCGTTTATAATCAGTACCCGGAGCGTGTTCACTCCGGGTCTGATTACCAGCGACCACAGGGCCGACGGCATGTGACGTCACGCCTCCGCCCCCGTGTGACGTCACACTCCGCCCCTCAATGCAAGCCTATGGGAGGGGATGTGACAGCTATCACGCCCCCTCCCATAGGCTTGCATTGAGGGGCGGAGCGCGACATCACGGGGGGGGCGCGATGTCACACGCCATCGGCCCTGTGGTCGCCGGTAATCAGACCTGGAGCGAAGACGCTCAAATAAACCCTGCGCAAATAAACCCTGAGCATACTATGGCCCACATTTATCAATGTCTTTAGACAGTTTTTTGTGTCTAAAAAAGGGGCAAAAAAGGAGCAAGCAGGGTTTTTTGCGCCTTTTTTTTTGCCCCTTTTTGTTTACACATTTCTGCTGATTTTGAGTTGCAATCCACTGATTTTGGCAATACACATGATATGGAAGGGATTTATTAAATGCACCTTTTTGGGAAAAGGAGCAAAAAAGACGCAAAGCCACTTAAAAGTCTCTAAAACTACACCAGCCCAGACTTAGCTTAGCTTTTTGGTGTATGGGAAGAGAGAAATTTCAGAAAATGTGACCTGCACAAAATTTTATCTGATTATTATTATTCAATTACTATGTAGTAGTAATATGGTCATAATGTGGGACTAATATTTAGCCCATATATAGTGTCATTTTGCTTGTTTTGGTATACTGGGGTTTGTTTAGTAACATTTAAATGCTAAATGTATGGTGATAATATTTGCTCCTTGTGTAGTGGTGTTACTAGGTAACATTAAAGTGTAGCTCCCACCAAGTAATATATAATATAATCTGTCCCTACCTATTAGTAATCTAGCCCTAACCCCCTACCTGGCTTTAAAAAAAATTAAATCGCTTTAATAGAGCAGATTTAGTGCTTCTAAATCTGCTCTATAAAGCAGGGCAGGAAGCAGCGCGTCCCAGCAAGCGCAACGTCACTGACGCCTTGCTGGGCGCTTGCTTCCGCCCTCAGATCGTCTATGCAGCGCTCTGTCGGGAGCGCGCATAGATGATCTGCCAATAGCGCGGCAGGCAGCTCCGGGGTCTCCTCCTCCCTGTTTACCTGTGCATGTGCTATCCAGGGAGGAGGAGTAGAGGAGCATCGCCGGCCTGCCGTGCACGATAATACTGCCGAGACCCGGGACCGATTACAATAATGGTAGCTATTCTAAATAACTTACCCATCCGGAGGATCAGCGCAGCAATGAGTGCGAGCGCTGCCTCCGGATAGGGTAACGGGGGCGGGCGGGGCCGCGCGCGAGGCCAGTGGAGCTGGCCAATGCGCGTAGCCCCAGTTATCAGTGTGCTTGCTCTCGCCTGTTTGATTGACAGGCGGGAGCGAGCACAGCAGTGCCTGGATTTCGACTCATTGCCAGGCTGAAATGAGTCGAAATCCAGTAGTGACGTCACTGCTGAATGCATTCGGCCACTAGGAGGGCGACCCCTAGTGGCCGAATTTAAAAGTGATTTTAAACTTGTTTAAAATCACTTTTTTTAATTAAAGTATATTAGAGATATGTTGTAGTACTTAAGTACTACAACATATCAATTTTTGTACTTCATGACAGTGCCCATTTAATGGCAGTATTATTTAGCAGTCATTAGCATATCATACATGGATCAGTGTGAATTATCTGTTGGTCCTACAGCACAGATGTTTATAATACAGCATATCCAGGGACACCCTGCTGAACGGCATAGAATGGTATTATACTATTTTGATGCTATTTTTATTTGGGGTGGGGCCCAAATAAAAAGTTTGCTATGGGGCCCAGCCTTTTCTAGTTACGCCTCTGGTGGTCAGCTAGACAAGCTGTTAGTAGGCAAAAAGGTGCCACAACCTGAAAATGTATCACACAACAAAAAATCTACAATGACAAGTGCAAAAGACTTACATGGGTGGTCTAGGGAGGAGATGCGATGTCCAATAGCTGTACCAACATCATGCAGCTATGGGACATTGTATGTAGCTGTGGCTTCACCATCACATGATGATCGTGATTTGGTACATCTGGAACCATGTCCTGTAGTCTGATGAGACCAAGATAAACTTATTTGGTTCAAGTGGTGTCGAGCACCAGGTGAGGAGTACAAAGACAAGTGTGTCTTGTCTACAGTGAAGCATGGTGGTGGGAGTCTCATGGGCTGGGCCTGCATGAGTGCTGCTGGCACTGGGTAGATACAGTTAATTGAGGGAACCATGAATGCTCACATGTACTGTGATATACTGAAGCAGAGCATGATCCCCTTCCTTTGGAGATTGGGCCTCAGGGTGGTGTTCCAACATAATAAATAACCCAAAACGAGCACTGCCTTGCTTAAGAATGTGAGGGTAAAGGTGATGGACTGGCCAAGCATGTCTCCAGAGCTAAACCCTATTGCTAATTTGTGGGGCATCCTCAAAAGGAAGGTGGGGGAGCACAAGGTCTCTAATGTCCACCAGCTCCGTGATGTCATCCTGGATGAGTGGAAGAGGACTCTAGTGGCAACCTGTGAAGCTCTGTGAACTCCATGCCAAGAGGCTTAAGTTAGCGCTGGCAAATATTGGTGGCCACATATATATTAACATTTGTAGGTAATTTTTTTTTTTATATATATAACTGTTTATTTGTAAAAATGTTAGCTCAGTTTTGAGATTTCCACTTAGGGGTGTACACACTTTTGTTGCTAAGGTTTAGACATTAATGGTTGTGTGTTGAGTTATTTTGAGGAGACACAACATTAAACACTGTTATACAGGCTGTGCATTCCATACTTATTTTTGTATTAGAGTGTTATTTCTTTAGTGTTGTCACATGAAAACGATAGAATAAAATATTTACCAAAATGTGATGGGTGTACTCAGCTATGTAAGATACTGTATATATGATAGTAAAGAAATTGGGGCTCAATGTCAATGAATATTGGATAAATGTATTTATTTAATGACTAATCAACAATATGGTAAAAATATAAATAGTGGTGTGTGACCTACAGGGCCCTTGTAGGTCAGCTGTACCACAGATGTTGTGTGTATAAAAGCAATGAATATATAAATGATTAAAAAATTGGTATAATTAGTAAAATGACGTATAAAATATACATTTCATAAGAAATAACCACAATAAAAAAGTAGGTAGCCTGGATATGTGAAGAAATGTTCAGATAAATACTGGTCTGACAGTATTGGGTAACTGTTCTAAGTATACTGTAATCCAGGTAAGAAGTTAACTTTTCCTTTAGATGTATATGATAACAGCGCTGGTAGTCCTGAAAGTATATCCGGCTTGTGATAGTTTATAACAATGTCAAAGAAGTCTGTAATGACCCCTCACTGGTGCGTGTGTCAATCCTGGCTCCTATGGCAAGGAGCCTGCTGTAGGATACTCCACCGTCTCACAGTGGAGCAGCAGTGAGAGAAATTCGGTGGATACAGAATGCAATACCGGAGTAATCAAATAGTAAAATTGAGTACATTACCGGTGAGCGCTGGTCTCGGTGAGGTCCAGGCTCCCTGGGCAGGGAGCGTGCTGCTAGAGACTCAGCCGTCTCAGGTATGCTGCGGCAGTAGTGGGCAGGGTAATGCGCACCTGTCCAATATGAAACCGTTGTGGTAAAGGTTAGAAGCGCTGTATCCTAAGAAAAGGAACTTGTATTGTGGTACTTGTGGTTATGGCTGTGGCTGGACACGTTTCAGATCCCCCATAGGACCATTCCTCAGCAGCTAGACATACTGTATATATGGCCAGTGTTGGAATCATGTCCACCAGAAGAAATGACGTGCCCACCCCCTGTCTATACAGAATGCATGTATACATACACATGTCCACTTTTATATAAACTTGGTTGTTATCATTGCACATACACACTGTACCATCAATAAGATCTAATAGGTTATTTGGGAATCAGCCATAAGAAATAGACCCTACAAATGGGCTTGTCTCCAGCTGGACCTTTGGGACCTATTATTGTGTTGGATCATGGGCCCACCAGAGAATGCAGTTTTTAATAACAGCATTTACATTGAAAATAGTATGTAATGAAGGTTGCAAACGTTGCATCATTCTGCTTTGGGACACAGTTGATGCACCTGTAGTGTTGAAAAAAACACTTGCTTTTCAATAATGAAGAAACTATCTGCACATATAATTCAGAGAATGGTTGTACAGTGTGCTCTTTGATACACAACAATTATCTTGGAAGATTTTTTACTGTAGTCCCCTGTGTGACTTAGCAGTATTCTGGAGATTTATACCTGAAATATATGTCTCCCATTCCCGATGCAGCTTTCTTTATCGGATAAGTGCTATTTTGGTGTATCACTCTCTTACAATGAGAGTAAAGAGTCCCCCCTGGGAATTAATGCTGCAAAGGTAATTGTTGTATGTAAAGGACAAATATCTGGCTTCCTCTTCCTTGCCACAAGGTTAACAGATGGCTGCAGGTCACCAGGGACAGGCAGCTCCACTTGTTTTTTTTATACCTATGTTTTACTTAATTTCTGAATTGTACTTCTAGTTTCCTGAAGGAAATTACATTTAACACAAAACACACAATATCAAGGATGTGTCCTGCAGAACAATGATCGAGAGCTTCATAGAGGGCCAAGCTATAGTATATTACTGACTCTTTCTAAGGATAAACATCATTATTTCAGATGTATACAATTTGGGATTGTAACTTCAAATAAAAAGAAAATCAGCTTTTGAGGGATTTAGTCACATGTTGGGTATTCACAAGGCACGGTGTATCACATAGATAGGACATGTACCTAAAGCAGACAGATTCTCTGAGACACTATGCTATGAGAACACCATATTACAAAGATATCCTCCCTTAGAAGCAATTCCTCTACGGGCAATGCCATTATAATACAGGACTTGCTGGAACATGCCACATTTTCCATATAAAATGGAGGTTGGAGATTTTAGCTGGAGCAAGTGGTTTTACCACTTTTTATTGGGGGGCGCTGTGTTCAGATGTTAGCTGGGATCCAATAGGGAAATATAGAACAAAACTTCTATAGGTAAGTGTGTATAATCCACAGCTATCTAATAAGGCTCTTCTTTTAACTCTCTGCCTCTATAAGTGCCTGCCTGTCTATTCATTTATCTGGCTTAAATAGTGACGTTTCTGGGTTGCAGTCTTTAGTTTGACTTTAGTCTATAGTCTATAGTGATAAGGCTATCTGAACCATTGAGTGCTGTCAAACTGCCCTTTATTGAACAACCTCCCCCCCTTAAAGGGGTATTCCGGGCAAAAACATCTAATCCCCTATTGAAAGGATAGGGGATAAGATGTCTGATCCCGGGGATCTCCCTGCAGCAGCCTGCATTCTATGCGTAGCTGCGTCTGCAGTTTTGGAAACCTCAGGGCTTCAGAGATGGGGACGTGCTGTCACGCCATGCCCCCTCCATTCATTTCTATGGGAGGGGGCGTGGCATGACGTCACGTCCCCGTCTCGGAAGCCCGGCGGTTTCCAAAACTGCAGATGCAGCTACGCATAGAATGCGGGCTGCTGCAGGGAGATTGCAGGGGGTCCCAGCAGGGGGCCCCACACGATCAGACATCTTATCCCCTATACTTTGGACAAGGGATTAGATGTTTTTGGCCGGAATACCCCTTTAACCCCTTAAGGACCCAGGGCATATGGATATGCCCTGGCTCCCTGGTACTTAAGGACCAAGGGCGTACCTGTATGCCTCTGGGAATTTCTGTCCCCGCCATGCGCCGGGCAGGGACCGGACTGGGGTGACTGCTGATATCTATCAGCAGGCATCCGGTGCAAACCCCTGGGGGCCAATTCAGACCGGCAATCTGGGGCGACTCTGGGTCATATGGGTCTCCGGTGACCCGGAAAATAAGGAGGATCGGGCAGAAGTGACCCACCAATAGCAAATCGGGGGGTGGGGGGGTTAAAATTCGGTTCCCCCGTTCTGCCCACCCACGGTAATCCGGGCAGAACGGGGGAACTGTTGCATGACCGGTGGCAGCGGGGGAGGTCCCTTACCTGGTGGCGAGTGCCGGCGGCGAGCGGTGATCCTCTCCCTGGTGCGGCGTGCTGCATACTATGTAAGCCGGTGAGTTGCCTACCAACATCTGGAGGGCTACAGTTTGGAGACCACTATACTGTGGTCTCTAAACTGTAACCCTTCAGATGTTGCAAAACTACAACTCCCAGCATGCCCAGAAAGCTGTTTGCTGTTTGGGCATGCTTGGATTTGTAGTTTTGCAACAGCTGGAGGGCTACAGTTTGGAAAGCACTGTGCAGTGGTCTCTAAACTGTGGCCCTCTATATCTTGCAAAACTACAACTCCCAGCATGCCAACACAGCAGTTTGCTCTCTGGGCATGCTGGGATTTGTAGTTTTGCAACATCTGGAGGGCCACAGTTTGGAGATCACTGTGCGGTGGTTTCTAAACCGTGGACCTCTATTTCTTGCAAAACTACAACTCCCAGCATGCACGAGCAGCAAACAGCTGTCTCGCCATGCTTGGAGTTGTAGTTGTGTACCTCCAGCTGTTGTATAACTACATTTCCCAGCATGCCCTTTGGCGATCAGTACATGCTGGGAGTTGTAGTTTTGCAACAGCTGGAGGCACACTGGTTGGAAAATACTGAGTTAGGTAACAGAACCTAACTGAAGGTTTTCCAATCAGTGTGCCTCCAGCTGTTGCAAAAGTACAACTCCCAACATGCAAGGTCTGTCAGTGCATGCTGGGAGTTGTAGTTTTGCAACAGCTGGAGGTTTGCCTCCCCCCAGCGCAAACTCCTAGCGGGAAACTCACCGTAAACCCCCACCAGTGCGAATGTACCCTAAAAACACTACATTACACTAACACATAATGAAGGGTAAAACACTACATATACTTCCCATTACACAGTCCCCCCCCCCCCCCAATAAAAAGGAAAAACCTTTTGCATGGCAGTGTTTCCAAAATGGAGCCTGCAGCTGTTGCAAAACAACAACTCTCAGCATTTATGGGCAGCCACTGACTGTCCAGGCATGCTGGGAGTCTAGAAACAGCTGGAGGCACCCTGTTTGGGAATGAAGGAAACAGTTTGTTACAAATTTTGGAGGGCTTTTTCTCATTTTACCCCTTGTGAAAAGGAAAAGTTGGGATCTACACCAGCCTGTTAGTGTAAAAAATGTTAATCAAAATGTATACACTATCATGCTGGGGTTGCCCCATACATTCACAAGAGGTAAAAGGAAAAAAAGACCCCCGAGACTCCTGAGTACGGAAATACCCGATATGTGTGCATCAAATGCTCTTCGGGTGCACAACAAGGCTTAGGAGTGAGAGCACATTAGGTACATTTGAGGCCTAAATTGGTGATTTGCACAGGGGTGGCTGATTTTACAGCGGTTCTGACATAAACGCAAAAAAATAAATACCCACGTGTGACCCCATTTTGGAAACTACACCCCTCACAGAACGTAACAAGGGGTATAGTGAGCCTTAACCTTAAAGTTGATAGGAAAATTAAAAAACATTTTTTTTTTTACTAAAATTCTGGTTTTACCCTAAATTTTTCATTTTCACAAGAGAAAATAGGAAAAAAGTCCTCCAAAATTTGTAACCCCATTTCTTCTGAGTAAGAACATACCCCATATGTGGATGTAAAGTGTTCTGCTGGCGAACTACAATGCTCAGAAGAGAAGGAGCACCATTTGGCTTTTGGAGAGGAAATTTGTCTGGAATTAACCCCTTAACGACGCAGGACGTATATTTACGTCCTGCGCCGGCTCCCGCGATATGAAGCGGGATCGCGCCGCGATCCCGCATCATATCGCGTCGGTCCCGGCGCTAATCAACGGCCGGGACCCGCGGCTAATACCACACATCGCCGATCGCGGCGATGTGCGGTATTAACCCTTTAGAAGCGGCGGTCAAAGCTGACCGCCGCTTCTAAAGTGAAAGTGAAAGTATCCCGGCTGCTCAGTCGGGCTGTTCGGGACCACCGCGGTGAAATCGCGGCGTCCCGAACAGCTGATCGGACACCGGGAGGGCCCTTACCTGCCTCCCCGGTGTCCGATCGACGAATGACTGCTCCGTGCCTGAGATCCAGGCAGGAGCAGTCAAGCGCCGATAATGCTGATCACAGGCGTGTTAATGCACGCCAGTGATCAGCATTAGAGATCAGTGTGTGCAGTGTTATAGGTCCCTATGGGACCTATAACACTGCAAAAAAAATGTAAAAAAAAAGTGTTAATAAAGGTCATTTAACCCCTTCCCTAATAAAAGTTTGAATCACCCCCCTTTTCCCATAAAAAAAATAAAACAGTGTAAAAAAAATAAAAAATAAACATATGTGGTATCGCCGCGTGCGTAAATGTCCGAACTATAAAAATATATCATTAATTAAGCCATACAGTCAATGGCGTACGCGCAAAAAAATTCCAAAGTCCAAAAAAGCGTATTTTGGTCACTTTTTATATCATTAAAAAATGAATAAAAAGTGATCAAAAAGTCCGATCAAAACAAAAATCATACTGATAACTTCAGATCACGGCGCAAAAAATTAGCCCTCATACCGCCCCATACGTGGAAAAATAAAAAAGTTATAGGGGTCAGAAGATGACATTTTTAAACGTATAAATTTTCCTGCATGTAGTTATGATTTTTTCCAGAAGTGCGACAAAATCAAACCTATATAAGTAGGGTATCATTTTAACCGTATGGACCTACAGAATAATGATAAGGTCTAATTTTTACCGAAATATGCACTGCGTAGAAACGAAAGCCCCCAAAAGTTACAAAATGGCGTTTTTTTTTTCGATTTTGTCGCACAATGATTTTTTCTTCCGTTTCGCCGTGCATTTTTGGGTAAAATGACTAATGTCACTGCAAAGTAGAATTGGCGACGCAAAAAATAAGCCATAATATGGATTTTTAGGTGGAAAATTGAAAGGGTTATGATTTTTAAAAGGTAAGGAGGAAAAAACGAAAGTGCAAAAACGGAAAAACCCTGAGTCCTTAAGGGGTTAAAGGCCACGTGTGTTTACAAAGCCCCCTCATGGTGCCAGAACAATGGACCCCCCCACATGTGACCCCATTTTGGAAACTACATCCCTCACAGAATTTAAGAAGGGGTTCAGTGAGCATTTACACCCCACAGGTGTTTGACAGATTTTTAAAACAGTGGTTCATGAAAATGAAAAATAAAATTTTTCATTTGCACAGCCCACTGTTCCAAAGATCTGTCAAACGCCAGTGGGGTGTAAATGCTCACTGCACCCCTTATTAAATTCTGTGACGGGTGTTGTTTGCAAAATGGAGTCACATGTGGGGGGTCCACTGTTCTGGCCCCATGGGAGCTTTGTGAACACAAAAGGCCCCCGACTTCTATTCCAACCAAATTCTCTTTTCAAAAGCTCAATGGAGCTCCTCCTCTTCTGAGCATTGTAGTTCGCCAGCAGAACACTTGATGTCCACACATGGGGTATTTCCATACTCAGAAGAAATGGGGTTGCAGGTTTTGGGGGGTGTTGTCTCCTATTACCCCTTGTAAAAATGTTAAATTTTGGGAAAAACCAGCATTTTTTTTTCATTTACACATCTGACTTTATGTTCGCCTGCAGAGCACTTGACATCCACACATGGGGTATTTCCATATTTAGAAGAGATGGGGTTACAAATTTTGGGGGGCATTTTCTCCTATTACCCTTGTAAAAAAAATATTTGGGGGAAAACCAGCATTTTAGTGAAAAAAAAAATCATTTACACATCCAACTTTAACGAAAAGTCGTCAAACACTTGTTGGGTGTTAAGGCTCACTGTACCCCTTGTTACGTTCCTTGAGGGGTGTAGTTTCCAAAATAGTATGCCATGTGTTTTTTTTTTGTTTGTTTTTTGCTGTTCTGGCACCAAAGGGGCTTCTTAAATGTGACAAGCCCCCCAAAAACCATTTCAGAAAAGTTGCTCCTTCCCTTCTGAGCCTTCTAGTGCACCCACAGAGCATTTGACATACACATATGAGGTATTTCCTTACTTGTGAGAAATTGGGTTACAAATTTTAGAAAGATTCCTCTCCTTTTACCCCATGTAAAAATTCTAAAACTGGGTCTACAAGAACATGCGAGTGTAAAAAATGAAGCTTTAGAATTGCAGTTTATATAATGGGGTCGTTTATGGGGTATTTCTAATATGAAGGCCCTTCAAATCCACTTCAAAACTGAACTGGTCCCTGAAAAATTTCGATTTTGAAAATTTTGTGAAAAATTGGAAAATTGCTGCTTAACTTTAAAGTCCTCTGATGTCTTCCAAAAGTAAAAACATGTCAACTTTATGATGCCAACATAAAGTAGACATATTGTATATGTGAATTTATATATAATTTATTTGGAATATCCATTTTCCTTATAAGCATAAATAAAAAAATGCTTCAAAGTTACAAAAAATTTAACATTTTCAATTTTTTCATTAAATGTTGAAATGATGCAAGTATCGACAAAATTTACCACTAACATAAAGTAGAATATGTCATGAAAAAACAAACACTCTCTGAATCAGAATGAAAAATAAAACCATCCCAGAGTTATTAATGCTTAAAATGACAGTGGTCAGATGTGCAAAAAATGCCCGGGTCCTTAAGGTGAAAATGGGCTGGGTCCTTAAGGGGTTAAAGACCTCAGCTGAGAATGGTAGAGTGAACACTTGACGGCATTGACATAATGAGAGGGTTCACAGATCGTGACCAGGCCCATAAGGAAGGGGTAGTGCAGCTGTTACCTGGATGTGAGTCCTTAGGTTGCACATGCAGTTGTTAAAGTATGATGCAACTTGACAAAGTGTTAGCGGCTCCACGTTCCGTCACTAGAGAGGCTGCAGACAGTTCTTTCAGTGCAGATAGCATAACTGTGCTACACTACCTGTGCCTGGAGCACCAGAGAGGAGGAGAACAGAGCACTGGGAGTTAAGGGGGAGTGAGTAGATTTATTTTTCCATTAGTAAAAGGTATACTAGAGTATATAGAGAGCATAAGGGCACAAAGAGGGCCTTAATATATCTATGGGGGCGCACATTGAGAGGCCTTTTAACTATATGGGGGCACAATGGGGTCTAATACTATATGAGGGCATAAAGGAGCTGTTACGCCGAGCGCTCCGGGTCCCTGCTCCTCCCCGGAGCGCTCGCGGCGTTCACCTCCGTGCAGCGCCCCGGTCAGACCCGCTGCTGCCCGCGGCTCGCATCTCAATCTCCTCACTTGCCCGTCGTCCATCTGCTCAGTCCCGGCGCGCGCGGCCCCGCTCCCTAGGGCGTGCGCGCGCCGGCTCTCTGAGATTTTAAGGGCCAGTGCGCCATTGATTGGCGCCTGGCCCAATCAGGACCTGCACCTGTGCCTTCCCTATTTAAACCCACTTCCCCTTCCTGTCATCGTCGGATCTTGTTGCCTAGTGCCAGTGAAAGCGTTTTGTGTGTTCCCAAGCCAGTGTTCCAGACCCTCTGCTGTTGCCCCTGACTACAACCCTTGCTGCCTGCCCTGACCTTCTGCTACGTCCGACCTTGCTCTTGCCTTGTCCCTTGTACCGCGCCTGTCTCAGCTGTCAGCTGGGGTTGAGTCGCTATCGGGTGGAACGACCTGGGGGTTACCTGCCGCTGCAAGTCCATCCCGCTTTGCGGCGGACTCTGGTGAAAACCAGTAACCCCTTAGACTCCGTTCCCCTGGTACGGCCCACGTCATCAACCCACTGACACAGAGAATCCACCACCAGTGTCCTCGCTGCATACCTATCAGGATCCTGACAGGAGCTTAATATTATATGGGACACAGAGGGGCCTATAAAGACTTTATACTACACCATATGGGACCTAATACTTTATAGGGTCACAAAGGGGGCCAAACTACTATATAGAGACACGGAGGGCCCTAACACTATTTGGAGGCACAGAGGGGCCTAACTACTATATGAAGCCAAAGAGGGGCATAACTACTATATAAATGCTATTTACTTTACTGTGTGTCACTGAATGTAGCTGTAATCAGTTATATGATCTGCAGAAACCAATGTAGGGTTGGTATCAACCACTATATAGGTCACTGTATGGGGCATATATATTTCTGAACTAGATAGTGATGTAGTTACTGCTAAAACTGTGCAGAATAATGTGAAGCAGGGGCAGATACTCAAAGTAGTCCTAGAAAAGAATCTAGTGGCCCAAAGTGGCCCAATGTTGTGGATGGGTCAAAACCTGGCTTAGTCACACAAGTAGGCAGGGTTAGAAAACCATTAGCTGTAGCCATATTGGTGGCTGATGGGCTAATCTAAAACAGTGCAACTTGACAGTAGTCAGTGGTAATGGGGTTATCTATTTATGAAAAACGTATCACCTTTCCACAAGATGTGGAATAAATGTGTGATCATGGGGGGTCCAGCTGCTGGACCTTCTCAGTATCCATGCGGGCCCTTATGTAAAAGGTTCTCCTTTCGAGGGAGAAGGAGAGTGCGCTCTATCAATGAGACTTTATAGCAAGTATGGCACTATCAAGACCACTGTGATGCTTTCTAACCTGATTTTTTCCAGTACCTGGGTTATTAAAAAGGTATACACTACCTTGCACCCCCAGTATTGGGAAAGAGCATCCAGACCCTTGGGATTGTCCCCTGGCCTCAAAGAGTAGAACCAAGGAACTTTCCTGTTTTCTCTGGCTGCAAATATATCTATGATAGATGCCCCCTGCTTTTGCTACTTCATCTAGCACTCACTCTTCTGGGTCTACAGTCTTTTTGCTTAGAAAGTCTGATTTTACCTGATTTACTGACCTCTACAGATTTACTGCTGATACTGACAGGATGAAAGACTCTGTCCGTGTGAAGATCTCTTGAAGATGAGGATGTCTTGTCCCCCCTGATGCTTTATTAGGGCTACTACAGTCCCATTCTCTCACAACACCTTCTGTGCCTCCATTCTAGGAGGGCTCCCATTGAGTAGATTCCCTCCAACACTATTCTTAACTCCCTGTACTTGAAGGATGTCTGGCTAATCGAAGAGGACCAAATTCCTTGCACGTTTCTGCCTAAAGCATGACCTCCCCACCCCCTGCACTGGCATCAGTAGTTAGGATTAAGATGGGAGACTGAAGCCATATTACAAACAACAAAAAACGTGGTCTCAAAAGGTTTGAGGTGCTCAACCCCAAATGCGGTTGTGCATTTATACTGGGGGAGCAGATCCTGCCCTTGTAGTCAGTTGCTAAGGGCGATCCCCAGCATAAAAATGCATACAATGGAGGATGCCTGCAGTGGACTACAAGTGCCACAATAGAATCCTACACCAGATAAACAGTGTGGATGTGTAACAATTAGAATCATACAATACAGAAATGTAGGTGCACTACTGTGGTAGATGTATACAATGACATTGGCTAATCCCTCAACACTGATGTTAAAATTGAGACATTCACCAGTGTATCCTTATATGAAGGACATACCAGAGCCCACACACCAACGCCAAGGTTTCTCAGATGGCACGGGACCTAACGCTAACCTACCTGTGCGTGAAAAGCAAAAAACAGGGGCCAGTGGGCAATTACAGCAGCACTAGGCCGACATGCAGCCTGCTCCCAGTTCCCTCCAGCGTGACTGAGCACACATACAATGGGAGGAGGGAGAGAGGCTACAAGCCCCACCCAAGTTGGCTGATATAGGTGCATGGCCTCACAGGTGCAACCCTAATGCTGCCTGGAAAATGTTCAAGGTGCATTAACATATGGAGTTTACACACCTTTACGTATACATTTTCAAACAACAAAAAACGTGGTCTCAAAAGGCTGGAGGTGCTCAACCCCAAATGCGGTTGTGCATTTATACTGGGGGAGCAGATCCTGCCCTTGTAGTCCGTTGCTAAGGGCGATCCCCAGCATAAAAATGCATACAATGGAGGATGCCTGCAGTGGACTACAAGTGCCACAATAGAATCCTACACCAGATAAACAGTGTGGATGTGTAACAATTAAAATCATACAATACAGAAATTTAGGTGCACTACTGTGGTAGATGTATACAATGACATTGGCTAATCCCTCAACACTGATGTTAAAATTGAGACATTCGCCAGTGTATTCTTATATTAAGGACACACGAATGTCTCAATTTTAACATCAGTGTTGAGGGATTAGCCAATGTCATTGTATACATCTACCACAGTAGTGCACCTAAATTTCTGTATTGTTGAAGCCATATTACCCCTTTGGATAGATTGTTCTGACTCATTTACCAATAAATATAGTATTTTACCTGTCCGGTTTTAAGATGGGTTTGTTCAAGGAATCAATCCTTAGACTAATCCTAAACTGCCAAAATCATATTCTAAAGGAATACACCTGTCTCCAGGCTACTGACAGGATACATGCTGTCATTAGCCCTAGGACTTTCATATAAGCCCTTGTTGTGGCTTGCTTCTTCCCTTAAAACAAAAAAAAAAATTCTTCTGATCCAGAAGAAGGGAGATTTGGGAGTGAGAATCTAGTAGGACTCCTAAAACACTTTTTGGGTAGATGGAGAGAGATCTGAGGGGAAAATCCAACCCAGATGCTCTAACAACTGGAAAGTCACTTAATTGTGAAGGAGAAGGAGCTTTTAGATTGATCAAGGGCATCTGGACATCTTTTTTTCCCCACCAAGAACAGGCTGAAAAAATGTCCCTGACTTTCTTGACCCTGAGAAACTGGAACAACTGCCCTCAAAGTCAGAAGATCCTGAACCCCTCTCTGAATCAGTGAATGTCTTTAGGAAGACTCCAGAATTCCAACCAAAACCCTCCTGGAGGACCTACGGATTTGAGATGATAGTCTCCCATGGCCTGATAAAGTTCAAGAGTCTCCTCTCCACCCGAACGCAGTCCTTTTTTGGCTGCGGAGGAGGGAGATGAGCAGTTAGGTTTAAGCTTAAAGTTCCGCTCTTGGGGTTGAGGCCTTTTAACTTGTTTCTTCTCAGGAAACCCCTTCTACCACTTTTTCCAAAATTTGGTCCAACTCTAAACCAAACACATGAAATCCCTCACACTTAATGGAGCATAACTTTTTTTTTGACAAGGTATCCCCTCATCACAGTTTTAACCATCGGCCCTTCGTACTGAGTTTGGTGAATCTCCGCTCTTAGCCACAAAGTGGACTGACTTGGCTGAGGCATCAGCTAAGAAGATTGTCACCATCTAGAAAAGCAGAAAGGTCTTGGCCACCTGTATATTAAATTTGGGAATTTGATAGCATAACTTTACATGATCCCTATCAAACAGAAGTCTTTCCTTAAATTCTTTAGAGACTGACAATTTATCAGTCTCCACTATTCCAAATGAATTTCTTTAAGGTACGGGTTTACTAGAAACCTGTTTTTTTTTTTTTTTGCTGTCAATCTTTTAGGTTTCTGTTAGGTATATGGAGGTACTGTAGAAGTCTATGAGTGTGGTATTACAACTCATCTTGATAGCACTATGCATACTGTATTGATCATAATCCTTATCTTCATCCACATATTCTCCCCTCCCTTGGTTAAACTTGATGAACATGCATTTTTTAACCATACTCTTTGGAAAAGCTGGGTAACAATCGGCAATACTGTTTCTAATTTAATTATGGCCCAATTTTTCCATATGTCTGTTATAGTCATGAAACTATATAATTCAGTGTTTAACACAGCATTAATTCTGGGACCTGACATCTTGCTTAAGGGTAGGATGGTAGAGGATGCAGAGGGTTGGGAATGGTGAGGATGGGGGATGGGGTTCCTTGTGTATACGCAGGTGCCTTTAGAATCCTGAGCCAATATAAGGAGTGATGATGAAACCCTTTTAATAGATATTTACAATTATAGGCTAAGTGGATTTAAAAGGCATACACAGGCTAAGAATATTCCTTTGACAAATGACCTGATGACCTCATGACCCTTCTGCTCTTAAAGACATACCTAATATTAATAAAAGAACAAGGGTATTAAAGGTAATTATTTTCCGCACTGTTAACATGGCTGGAGAACAATGTACACTTGTCCATTGCTTGGGTTGCACATCCTGTCATTTTCCTGAATAGCACCTAAGTTCAGAAAACAAGACATTAGCATAATAATACATGGGGAGAAAGCGGAGGACTTTTTTTTATACAATAAATCAGATGGCAATGTTCTAAACTGATATTCACTGGAGGCCTATACAAAGGAGGCAATTATGGCACAAGTGCTCCAATAGGGAAACATTATACATGAGTATGTGTATAAGTGTGTTAGGAAATAAGCGTAGCTGAACTGGCTCCATGAATTTTTAATTTGGAATGCAAATATTGTTTTCGGCATTCGAATTCCTATTGATTTTTGGCTTGTTTTTGTTCTTTCATCCTATCATATCCCCATCATTTTATAATGTCATGTGGTTTGAGACCTGTTTTTGTTCTAACTAAACTATGGTGACCTTTAATCATAAATGCGACCGTCTATTTTTCCCAGTCGCACAATTAATTTATTTTTGGAAGCATCCATCAATAGGAATTTGTGATGATATTGTGCCATTAGTCCAGGATTACAAGGCAATAATATGGTTGTATTTTATTGCAAGTATTATGGCCGCAACATGACTGAATGTTAATTACTATAGGGGTTCTTTAATGGTCTAAGTTCCCTCAATAACCATAGTGAGCCTGTATGTTGTGGTCCTAATATGGATACTAAAATGTAACCATAATTGTGTCTGTGGGAAGTCAGAAAAAAGGTTTACAATTTCCACCATACATCTGCCTATTTCCCACATTATCAATCTTTTCATGCTGACTTACATATCTATCTATCTATTTATTAATTTATCATCTATCTCATATCTATCTATTTATTTATCATCTATCTCCTATTTATTTATAATCTATCTCATATCTATCTTTTATTTATTTAACCCATTAAGGACACAGGGTGAATCTGTGCACCCTGATCCTGTTACTGTGGTTTGAAGTGTCCTCACGAGCTGAGCATGCTTCAAACCCAGTAGGTCCCGACCTCTATCAGCAGCCAGAACTCAGAGTTAATACCGGAATTCGCTGATCGGGATGATGCCCGGTATTAACCCTTTAGATGCTGTAATCAAAGTTGGTTGTGGCTTCTAAAATGCTGGGCTAACAAGCTGGGTAGCGGAGCTGATCGGGACAATCACAGTGAAATGATCGATGTCCCGATCAGCTAAGAGGACAGGGGGAGGCCCTTACCTGCCTCCTAGCCATCCAATCTGTGGTCTGATGCTCCCAGCCATCCATGGCAGACTGGAACAGCAGAGCATGAATAACACTGATCACTGCTGAGCATTGGTCAGGGGCTGAGTCCTTAAGACATTAAGGAGTTGTCCAGGGAAACAAAAATTTGCTCCGTGACTGGGGGTGGTGAGCAAGCTCAGCATTGGACAGTGTGTGCAATCGAAAGATTGCATGGTATAACCCCCTAACGGGACAAAAAAAAAAAAGAAAAAAGTGTAATAAAAGTTTAAATCACCCCTATTTCCCATTTTTTTTTTTTATATAAAATAATGTATTCAAAAATAAACCGTCATATGTGGCACAGTCCAAAACTGTGCATTTTGGTCACTTCATATGCCATAAAAAATGTATAAAAAGTGATCAAATGTCCCATCCATATATTGGATATCTTTGTAATCATATGGACCTACAGAATAAAGATAAGGTGTCATTTTTTACCAAAAAGTGCACTGTGTAGAAACGGAAGCCCCCAAAATTTCCAAAATGGCATTTTATTTTTTTAATTTCAGCCCACAATTAAGTTATTTTTTTGTTTCGCTGCAGATTATGTTATAAAATAAGTGATGTCATTACAAAGTACAATTGGTGACACAAAAAATAAAGCCCTTATATGGGTCTGTAGGTACAAAATTGAAAGTGTTATGATTTTTAAAAGGGGAGGAGGAAAGAACAAAAGTGCACAAACGAAAATTGGCTGGGTCCTTAAAGGGGTTATCCAGGAATCTAAAAACAGATATCATTTCTTTTAAAGACCGCTCTCTGTCTGTCTCTAGGTTGGGTGTGGTTTTGCAGGTCAGTTCTGTTTTTAAGTGAATGGAGCCAACTTGTAATACCACACCCAAAGTGGAGACAGACAGGAAGCAGTCTTTGAAAGAAAATAGGTCTGTTTTTTGATTCCTGCATAACCACTTTAAGGCCAAAATGGGCTGAGTCCTTAAGACGTTAAGGAGTTGTCCAGGGAAACAAAAATTAGCTCCGTGACTGGGGGTGGTGTAAAAATAGTAAACATGCTATACTCACTATTCTCCAGTTGCCCCAGTTGTCCTAGTCCTCTGCTGCACTGCACTTTTTTGGGGTTCATGGGACTCGAACCCACAGGAACTGACCTGCTTAGCCAATCGCTGACTAAGGCTGGGCACTAGGAGCGCCAGCATGACAGCCTAGGGGAACCATGGCAGGTGAGAATAGCATATTTATTATTTACAGAGGGGCAAGAACGTACTTATTCAGCCACCAATTGTGCAAGTTCTCCCACTTAAATAGATGAAAGAGCCCTGTAACTTTCATCATAGGTATACCTCAACTATGAGAGACTTAATGAGAAAATACAATCCATAAAACCACATTGTCTGATTTTTGAAGAATTTATTTGCAAATTATGGTGCAAAAGAAGTATTTGGTCACCTACAAACAAGCAAGATTTCTGGCTCTCACAGGCCTGTAACTTCTTCTTTAAGAGTCTCCTCTGTCCTCCACTCGTTACCTGTATTAATGGCACCTGTTTGAACTTGTTATCAGTATAAAAGACACCTGTCCACAACCTCAAACAGTCACACTCCAAACTCAACTATGGCCAAAGAGCTTTCGAAGGACACCAGAAACAAAATTGTAGACCTGCACCAGGCTGGGAAGACTGAATCTGCATTAGGCAAGCAGCTTGGTGTGAAGAAATCAACTGTGGGAGCAATTATTAGAAAATGGAAGGCATACAAGACCACTGATAATCTCACTCGATCTGGGCCTCCACGCAAGATCTCACCCGGTGGTGTCAAAATGATCACAAGAACGGTGAGCAAAAATCCCAGTATCACACAGGGGGACCTAGTGAATGACCTGCAGAGAGCTGGGACAAAAGTAACAAAGCCTACCATCAGTAACACACTACTCCGCCAGGGACTCACTCATGCAGTGCCAGATGTGTCCCCCTGCTTAAGCCGGTACATGTCCGTGCCTGTCTGAAGTTTGCTAGAGAGCATTAGAATGATCCAGAGGAGTATTAGGAGAATGTCATATGGTCAGATGAAACCAAAGTAGAACTTTTGTGTAAAAACTCAACTCGTCATGTTTGGAGGAAAGAATGCGGAGTTGCTTCCAAAGAACACCATACCTACTGAGAAGCATGGGGTTGGAAACATCATTCTTTGGGGCTGTTTTTCTGCTAAGGGACCAGGACGACTGATCCGTGAAAAGGAATGAATGAATGGGGGCATGTATCGTGAGATTTTGAGTGAAAACCTCCTTTCATCAGCAAGGGCATTGAAGATGAAATGTGGCTGGGTCATTCAGCATGACAGTAATCCCAAACACACCGCCCGGGCAACAAAGGAGTTGCTTAGTAAGAAGCATTTCAAGGTCCTGGAGTGGCCTAGCCAGTCTCCAGATCTAAACCCCATAGAAAACATTTGGAGGGAGTTGAAAATCTGTGTTGCCCAATGACAGCCCCAAAACCTCACTGCTCTAGAGGAGATCTGAATGGAGGAAGGGGACAAAATACCAGCAACAGTGTTTGAAAACCTTGTGAAGACTTACAGAAAACGTTTGACCTCTGTCATTGCTAACAACGGGTATATAACAAAGTATTGAGATGAACTTTGTTATTGACCAAATACTTATTTCCCACCATAATTTGCAAATAAATTCTTTAAAAATCAGACAATGTGATTTTATGGATTTTTTTCATATATACGTATGATGAAAATTACTGGCCTCTTTTATCTTTTTAGAACTTGCACAATTGGTGGCTGACTAAAAACTTTTTTGCCCCACTGTATGCACCATTCCAAGTTGTGGAGCAAATTTTTTATTTTTTTCCTGTCTTCATAGTCATAACTAAATACAGGCTTATATTTGAATCCTATTTCTACAGAACTTCTATAACTGATCTTTTTTTTCTTTTAGGCTGGGTTCAGGGAATAAAAAAAGAATTTAAAAAACAACATACACTTTAACAGCTAATGGCCATAGTTTTGTGATTCCTTGTTTGGCATTGTGGATGTAACACTTTTTTTTTTTTTTTTTTATATTTACCTGTAAAACCAAGCATTGTGAACCCAGCCTAACTGAGTAAAGCTAGAATCTGATATTTGCTACCTTTAAAGAGTACCTGTCACCAAATAAAACTTTTAATACAGTGTTCTTTGTGTAATTAGCAGACACTTTTCCATTCACTTTTACTTTTAAAATTATCAACATAAAGGTGTTTAAAATGTAATAGAAAAATCGCCACCAGGTGGCTTTGGTCTCCTCATGACCTGGCAGGAGACCAAACTCAGGAAGTGCTTCTGGCTGCACTGAGCTTGATTGACAGCTACGCAGAGCATCACTGAAAGATGCAAAAATCCTCATTGAGAGATGCACAGAGCCTCACTGAAAGATGCACAGACTGAAAGATGCACAGACTGAAAGCTACACAAAACTTCACTGAAAGATGAACAGAGCCTCACTGAAAGATACGCAGAGCCTGAGGTCTTATATTCCTCACAGAACTGCAAGGATGTGAGGGCGGAAGTGGTCCTCCTGCAAGCTTCAGTGATGTCATGCCTGCTGGGAAATGTCCACTTTCTCCTGCTGAGAGATTGCACTATGTGGTCAAGAAGAAAGGTAAGATACACAGCTTTTTAAAGCTCTGAAATTATTTTTAAAGGTGGGAGGGATGTTAGGAGTAGTTAGGGAACATAGCCTGAGTTAGTTTAGAAAAGTTTATTTGGAGACAGATACTCTTTAAGTTGCATTATGTATATTGTTGTTGTTATTGTGTATTGTTGATCTGTGTCACTGTTTTTATTTCAGGGCATTAGAGATTTGTGCCCGTCCGTATATTGGACAGTATGTTCCTAATGGGTAGGGCCCTATTTCATATTTCACACCAGACATATTTTGCTGTGCATTTGCTGCAGAGTATTGTCCTAGCCATTGAAGTTAGTGGGTAGCACAATCAGCTGCAGAAAATATGCAGCAAAATCCGGCACATGTGACCCTGCCCTCAGTATTTATAGTTGTAAGATTATGTGTCACAAGACTGAAAGTGTATCTGGCATTATAAAACTTTTCACACATCATTTTGATTGGTCAGGGTCCAGACCCCGACCAATCACTAGAGTGAGACAGTTCCATAGACTTCGTCATGTGATATTTCCCCTAGCTTTTTCTACTGAATGTATCACTGACTTATCAAAAGTTTTTTAAAACCATAGTACACATTGAAGCTCACCCCTTAAAAGATGAACCTGCCCACCATAATCTTGTTTCGAATTCTTTAAAGGACACATTTTGCCTTTTTCACTTCAATGTTAAAATCATGGGCTGCAGATTACTTTGTACTCTACTGATGAATTGATTGATCAATTAGGCATCTTACATTACATGGTTATTGCAGGATATTATAGATAGGAACATGTAGATAGAATGTGTCAGCATGAGAACATATCTAGCCCATCTAGTCTGCCAAATATTCTGAATACTATGAATAGTCCATGGCCATATCTTATATGAAGGATAGCCTTATGCCGAATTCCATTCATGCTTAAACTCCTTCACTGTATTTGCAGTGACCACTTCTACAAGAAGCCTTTTCCATGCATCCACTACTCTCTCAGTAAAGTAATACTTCCTCATATTACTTTTAAACCTTTGCCCCTTTAATATAAAACTATGTCCTCTTGTGGTAGTTTTTCTTCTTTTAAATATTGTCTCCTCCTTTACCGTATTGATTCCCTTTATATTGAGTGATCAGTGGGACTCTGACCCCTTGGCTGTGGCACCTTCCCTCTTGCCCCACCAATACTGTGATTAAATAGTGAATGCAACTATATACTGTATATAAAGGTCCAGGTCTTGATCCAAATTTTCGCCTCGGAAGCAGGCAGAGTTAAATGGCGATAACGGGAATCAGATGATACGGGAGCTGCAGCTACACCTGTGGGGTACAGCCCCAGCAATGTCTAAATTTGTTAACCAAACTGGGATGCCATTTTTAAGTTAAATCACCCCAGAAGGTGCAATAAGTTCCAACCCAATATGCCCTGATACTCTCAAAGTGGCCTTTAGGCTAGGACTACACAGTAGCTTTGGCCACGACACGGCCACATGGCATTACAGCCAATAAAAATGTGGTCATATTTTGCCATGCAAGTTACTGTGCCTTTACATTAATCTAGTGCCTGTCAGGTTGTGGTTCAGCATGGCTGGTTTCACACTGTGTTAAAGGGGTACTCCGGCACTAAACATCTTATCCCCAAGGATAGGGGATAATATGTTTGATCGTGAGGATCACGCCCCACCCCCTGAATGCAAGTCTACCTGAAGGTGCGTGATGGCCGCCACGCCCCCTCCCATAGACTTGCATTGAGGAGGTGGGACATGACATCACAAGGGGGCGGAACCGTGACATCACTATACTCCGTCCCCTGCACCGCCCGTCATCAGCCACAGAGCGATCCTCACTCTGTGCAGCTGAAAAACTGGGGTGCTGCAGGAGAGATCGCGGGAGCCCCCAGCGGCGGGATCCCCACCATCTAACATCTTCTCCCCTATGCTTTTGATAGGGGAAAATATATTTTGTGCCGGAGTACACCTTTAAGCATAGTGCAGACAATTCTGTTTGATGGGACAGGTCTAGACAGATGCCAAAATGTATGTAATTTTGGCCTCTATTTAAGGCATATTAGGTTGGGTTTTGTGGACGAAATAGAACAGATATCCACACTATTTCATTGAGCTGAATCAAGTATAATTCATCAAGGCATCTGTCTTAAGTGTATGGCAAACATATTTTAGGGACATCCCCTGACATGTATCCAAGATTAAAAAACATAGCTGTTTTCTTATTTTAAAAAAACAGTGCCACTCTTGTTTGTGTGTGGTATTGCAGCTCAGTTTGATTGATGTGAATGGAGCCTAGTTGTAATTCCACACACTCCCTGATGAAAGATGTGGCGCTGTTTTTTGAAGAAAGCTACACTGTGCACAATGGTATTTTTCTAAATGATGTGTATTTCATATTCAGTACCTAAATGGCCAATGTTCTCCCTGAGGCATATCACTCTGCATTATTAGGCCATTGTTCAAAAAATTTACAATACAATAAAAGGTATGTTTTAACTTTTCAGTAGCGGTAAAGCACTGTGATGCAGTCAGGGTGACACCACTGTGCCGTGCAACATGCGTCCAGAACAAAGTCACCCCAGCCATGAAATGAAGTGAATACTGGAATTATAAATATAGTATTAGACCGAATGTCTATTTAAAAGCAAAAAAAATAAAAAATATATAAGACTTGGAGATTTCACACACTATTCTTCGTGACAACTATTTGTAATTTATATACATTTTCCTTAAAAAAAAAAGAAACTTAAAAAATGAAAGCAAATGAAATGGAACTTGATTTACACCACTTTTACTCTTCCGAGTGCACTCAAGATGAAGTAGAAGTCCATTATCTTGTATGTGCAAAACAGTGTGTAAAGTAATCAGCTTACCTCCTGTATCTGCACAACATTACAGTAGATGGAAAAAAAGATTAAAAATATCTGCCATCTACACTAACTCCTAAACATTTATGGTATACAGATTCCTGGGGGAATGCATTCCAAATGTAATTATTTGGTGGAACAGGAGATCCAGATGAACAGAAATTGATGCTGAGCTGTCATTGTTTGCCTCATTTGTGCCTTATCTGTGCTGTTGCAAATAAGGAGGAGGGGGATGGGAATCTCCATAGAAACCCAAATCCTCCCCCCAAATAGCCTTCCTCACATTTGCAGGGCATAAAAATGTCTTTATGCGAAAACAAATTCTACTTGACCTTGTCTTTGGAATAGTATGTGATCCTTTAAACCCAAGCACAAGGCAGGAGAGGAGGTGGAAAATAGACTCTTATTATGTATCGTCTCTGTTTGTGTAGCTGCAGTAGGTATATGAAATTATATCACCGTAAAAATGTTTTTATACAATCCATACTTTATCACTTTCATACCAGGCAGATATGGTGGTGCTGCTGTTCTGCTGCAGAATAAGACACAAAGACAACAAAAATGAGTTTTGCACATGTTGTCACGTACGGCGGTTTTACTATTAGGAGAAGCTACTTGTTGAAGCCATCAATTCTTTGCATGTGAAAGCAAAGTGGTATGGGATATTCCTATGTGGACATTTATGGCATATCTACAACACATGCTATAAATGTTTGATAGATGTGGATCCTACCTTTGGGACCCGCACCTAGCTGAAGATCAATGGTCCGCCAGCTCTCCCAAGCCTGGTTGTGGCTACTGGAGGTGGTCGGGAAGCTGAAAACAGGCAGGGTAGATGTGTTACAAGTTTACAGTTTTGTGTTTTATGGGAGTTGTGTATGCAATATATCACTGCTATCTACATTGTTTCCATATTTTGGGAGTAACAGGAACAGTTTAGTTCATGGTGCTACTCTGTTTGCACAACTCCCATTGATGTCAATGGGAGTTACCCAAACTGTGTAGCACAGCCACCATGGCTGTTTTCAGCTTCCTGACAACCTCCACGCAGGCAGAACCAGGTCTGAGGAGGACCCAGGGGCCTTAAAGGGGTATTCCGGGCAAAAACATTTTATCCCCTATCCAAAAGATAGGGGATAAGATGTCTGATCGCGGGGCCCCCGCTGCTGAGATCCCCCGCAATTTCCCTGCAGAACCCGCATTCTATGCGGGTGCTGAATCTCCAGTTTTGGAAACCTCCGGGTTTCCATGACTGGGGATGTCACGCCACGCCCCCACCATTCATGTGTATGGCAGGGGGCGTGACTGCCGTCACGCCCCCTCCCATAGACATGAATGGAGGGGTCGTGGCGTGACGTCACGTCCCCAGTCCCGGAAACCCGGAGGTTTCCGAAACTGGAGATTCAGCACCAGCATAGAATGCGGCTGCTGCAGGGAGATCGCAGGGGATCTCAGCAGCGGGACCCCCGCGATCAGGCCTCCTAAAAGGTTTTTGCCCGGAATACCCCTTTAATCTTCAGGTAGGCGTGGGTCTTTTTAAATATTTATTGCATATCCTACGGTTGTCTGCTGTTTTGTAAAAAAAAATTGTAATAGCAGTCAGACTCGGTTGAAAAACAATATGGACTTACAGAAAGACCAAATATTCCCATGAGCAAAACTGACTGACGGCTGCACTATGACGGTAAAGATAAAGATCTGAGAAACTGCTATGACGGCAACGTAAACATTTAGATTTCACAGACATTAGTCATTGGGCCTCCTAATGGGAGTAAATAACGGAAGCTGACTTTTATATGGACAGCCTAGAGCACAGTGACATGCCTGTCAGTTTCTTTTTAAGTCATATCACATTTAATACATAAGTATTCCAAGGTATTATAGTTAAAGGGTTGTACAGTGAAAGACAATTTATTCCCTATCCACAGAATAGGGTGTAAGTGTCAAATCTTGGGGCGTCCCAGGACTCTATTAATTTCTGCTGGAGCGCTAAAGATTCCCAAGAGTTCTTTCACCCCAATAAATAATAGGAAAAGTATTCCCATCCCTCTTCAGAATACGTCTGGCTCACGTTTTGTAGACCTGTCTCCATATTGCCAGATTCTGGTCACAAGTAATGTCTTTGATTTTAGTCATCTATTCTATTGACTTCCTAAAATATACCTTGTCCTTTTATTAACAGACAAATCCTTAAAATTCTGAAACCAGACCCACAAGCCTTCACAATGTATTTACATGGCTGTAATAATTTATATTACACCACAATGGAAATCACGGCATGCGAACCCACCTCCACACCTTAGTGAGCACACAGGGCTGCGGCGGGGAACCCCTGTGTATATGCTCATAGGAAAATATGCAGCATACTTCACAGAGTGAAATACACTGCGTATGAGCTATGTGGGACCGTACCCTTAGTTAACATTTACAGCTATGAAATATGCACTTTATAAGGTCATGTTACTGCCTTGTATTAAAATAAATTATTTTAGTCATTCATTTATAATCCCCATCCATCCCAACTGCATGTGAGGATTGCTATCAACCCCAAGTTTTTGGAAGCAAAGAACAAAACTGCTTGGTTCCTAAAGGAGTATTCTCATCTGGGACATTTATGGCATATCCTTAGTCTGGGATCGGCATCTATCTTGAGATTGAAAGCTCTCCAGCCCCCTTCTCCCTCCCAGTTGGCAATACACATTCAATCATAAGATTACATAAGCTCCGTACATTAACTAAGGTATGATCCAACAGTGACTATTATTAGTATTCTGGCCCTGGTGACATTTATTAGGCACAGAGATGTCAGGATCTTCCAGTTGGCGATCACAATTTCGGGGATTAGAGGGACAGGACAAAGGGAGCCCACTCAGTAATGTTTGTGGTTCTTCAAGGGATCTGCACTGTCTCTGACCCTGACTGTTAGTGAGGCTGTCACAGATGACTTATAGGTAGGGCTTCATATAGGAATATTTATGTAATTTTGTGCTAAGGGGTTAAATATATATATTTCTACAGGTTGCCCTTTAGAGACAGCCAGAGATTTATCTTCTCTATGTTGTCAGACATGTGGCCTAACATATGTGTATCTGTCATCTCTGATAACAAAAAATTTGCAACATTGTGAATTTAACTTTGCATATAAATAGAGTAGAAACGTAATATAAATTAAAAAAAATCACTAGTAGATAAGTAAACGAAAGTCTTTTTATGTAGATTTTAAATGAGACAAGTTGTGTGCTGGTGTTTCAAACAGAAATTTTCCTTTAAGTACATTATTTTGAATTGAAATGTTCGAAAATGCTATTATTAGGAATGCCCGCTCAGTTTTCAGGAGCGTTTTGATGGTAATAATGCATAAGTTAGCTGATGGGGTTGTATTTCACATGGGAGCATTTCAGATGACAATTTATCAAGGGATTTGCTATTTAAGAACATAGCCCCAGAGGTAGCAATTCACTGGAAGATGAAATGTGTTTTGGTTGCTATGAGACTGCCAAAGTTAAGGTTGCTTAATGGCGCCTTTTTAAAGAATGATTACAACTGTTCTAGAATGATACTTCTGTTGCTGGCTCTCAGCTTTGATCAAAGTAAAGGCCTCATCTGAGACAGTGGTAGAGGGGACTGGATGAAGAGTTCATGGGAAACGGTTGGTCACTTGTTCTTGTAGTATTCACCTCCCAATTCCATTTGTACCTGGTAGTCAGTAGTCAAAGATGAGCTTAACAGGACACACACCGCCTCGAATTGACCATGGACTCCGATAAAGTAATAAAAGTAATGCTTTATTTTCAGTCTTTTTTTTCTTTCAATAATAAAAGGAATGCTTTTTTTTTGGACTACGCGTTTCAAGAGATGAATTCTCTCTTTATCAGGTCAATACAGAACAGATACAGACAATAATTTATATAAAATGTTTAAAGGGGTATTCCAGAATTTTTGTTCTTTGAATGTAAGACAGGAGCAGCAAAGTTAGTCTAGTTACAAATATACTTCACTTACCTGTTCGGGGGCTGGTATCAAATTTATTTTTCTTTTCTCTGTAAGTTCCTTTTCTGCAGCCTACAAAATGAGTGTTGTCTCTTTCCCAGCTTGTTGTGCAGCCCGAGACAATAATCACAAGTCAGGTGCTGAAAGAGGGCTTCGGCTGCTTCGTCTGTTGTGTGTGAAGCCAGCCCCCTGATGACGTTACTGGCGCACATCTGCGTGCATTCATCATCATACAGATCCACAGCTTGTGTGTCAGGTTGTGCTGTGCTGCAATGGGTGGGGCGACCGATGTATGGGAGGGAAATAAGTGATCTTCCACCTTGAAACAAAGGATCCTAAGGATTGTAGTCTGAGGGGAGCCACACAAACAGAAAATAACCAGTTCCCAAAAACAAGCCTCCAACGCAAGTACAGATTCTTGGTAAGCATATCCATTACTATATGACAAAATACAAGAAACCTAGTGGGAACGGTTAACGGACGCAAGATTATAGTAACGCATCTGACGAATGAAGGTCAAAATTAGCTGTAGTTTTAAAATAAAGAAATCCTTTTATTATTACTGGTGTCCGCTGTCAATTCGTAGCATTGAGAAGGTGTGTGCCCTGTTAAGCCCATTTTTACTCCACCAAAAGATAAGCAGTTAATTGGCTTTTTAATTTCTATTATTGTTGCCTGTGGTAACGGCACCAGCTAGCGCCTTTGACTTGTTTGTTCCACCCACCCCTCCCCCCATATTCTGGTGGTCAGTACTGGCATAGGTGCCCACTCCAATCCTGGCATACAGTACTTGTAATTGTGCACTATTGTTGGTTCCGGTTCCTATGCAGTTGGGAAACCTAGCTAGAGACTAATCTGCATCTGCAACTAAATCTCTTTTAGCCAGACAGGGCTTCACTATTGGCTGTATGCACTATTAGATCACGTGGCGCATCCGCTTCATAATTCCCCAGATGAGAGATTTACCGATCTGACGGTACTTTCTCTGTACTGGGGAGCATTTTGGATTGCAGGATCGATTGGTAAATGCATATGCATTGCATTGATCTATGCAATTGGCTGTATCAGCAGATCAGTCACAGCAGGCACCAAAGCCAAGCAGGCATGGCATGGGTTGGGAAGAGGTTAAATAGGACATGCTGAAAGGAATTGCGTTCATAAGGCATCCCTTCAAGGGGTTCCTCCAGAACTTCCATGCCCCTACCTACAGCCTGTCTCTTCTGAACATTACACCACTGTTTCTTGAGGGCACTGTCACGCATGGTCTGCAGACCTCAAGGAATTTACAGCTGTAATTTACAATAATAATTTAATGGGGTACTCCGCCCCTAGACATCTTATCCCCTATCCAAAGGATAGGGGATAAGATGTCAGATCGCCAGGGCTCCACCACTGGGGACCCCCGCAATATAGCAAGCTGCACCCACCTGTAACTGCTTCCGGAAGCGCTGTAGGTTCTCTGGCTAATTCCACCCGACCACGGGGGCAGAAGATCGTGATGTCACGACTCTGCCTGTTTGACGTCACGCCCCCTCAATGCAAGTCCATGGGAGGGGGCGTGACGGTCGTCACGCCCCCTTCCATAGACTTGCATTGAGGGGGTGGGGCGTGACATAACACGGTGGCGGAGTCGTGACATCACGATCTTCCGTACCCCTTTAAGGATAAGGTATACTGTAGCATAAACATAGAAACAGACATCAGATATAATAACTATGTGTACTAGGGAAATGAAGAATTGTAAACTCCAACATACAATCTCTTGAATTCCTCAAGCTTTACTGTTTATATATAAATTGACTTTGTGTGTTTCTTACATTCTCCCTGTGTGGAACTAATATACTATATAATGAGAACTGTGGTTACTATTTAACAAGGAGGCATTTGGGTTTCTCAGTATAGTTTTTACCTCACTCTTCTTAAATATAAGTCCTGATCAATGGATCAAGGATCATGAACATGCTAATGTAATATCACAAAAGTATTTTTCAGCCATATAATATATTTACACATTGTCCAGATTATTGATTGCTCATCAATTTCCTGTGATGTTTATATGCCGACTTGTCAACACTAAATTCATTATCGTGCACGCTAAATTAAGCTTCCTTTTCAAATGCCATTTTCTCCAGGAGGGGATTTCTTTTATAAATGAGAATGTGTCCACATAATGTTTTCTTTTCTAAAGAGCACATGGTTGGAATTAACAATTTCGATCCTGATTAACAAATTTTGTACCAGATTGTGAGGTATTAGGAATGGGCCACCATGGTGGTTCGATAATACCCTATTTTATCAACCACTAATTGGTTATTAAAATATCCTAAACTAATCTATATATATAAAACTCAATGGGGGAGATTTATCAAAACCTGTGTAAGGAAGATTAGTGTAGTTGCCCATAGCAACCAATCAGATTGCTTCTTTCATTTTTAAAGAGGCCTGTGAAAAATGAAAGAAGTGATCTGATTGGTTGCTATGGGCTACTGCACCACTCTTCCTCTACACAGGTCTTGATCAATCTCCCCCAATGTGTGTATGTGTGTGTGCGTGTGTGTATGTTCCAGCATCACGTCCAAGCTAAAGATATTAACATGAAACTTGGCACACATGTTACTTATATGTCAACAACAAACATAGGATAGGTGATTTAACCCTTACTCACCCCCATTTGCCAGGGGCGGGGTTTTTGTTTAAAGTCCTATACAAGTCAATGGGAAATATATGTTACTGCATAACTTCCAAACAGCTGGAGATATTTCGATAATACTTGGTCACATGTTACTTATATGTCCACTTAAAATATAGGATAGTTAATTTAACACTTAACTAACCCCATTTGTGAGGGTTTGGTCTTTGTTTAAAGTCCCATGCAAATCAATGGGAAATGTATGTTCCCACATAACTTCTGTACGGCTGGAGATATATCAATAATACCTGGTACACATATTACTTATGTGTCAAATAAAAAGACATGATAGTTAAATTAACCCTTACCTACACCCTTATATAACAGATGGGTTTTTGTTTCAAGTCCCATCCAAGTATATGGGACTTCCAGTACCTTACTCCACAAGCTCCGCTCATCACAAATCAGTCCCACCTGAAGACAGGATATGAGGATGGAACATGAGGTTTGGATATGAGGATGGGATATAAGGACGGGATATGAAGACGGGATGTGAGGACGGGAAATTAGGTCAGGATATTAGGTCGAGATAGGAGGACGGGAAATGAGGTCGAGATAGGAGGACGGGATAGGAGGAAAGGATATGAGGATGAGATATGAGGTTGAGATATGAGGACAGAATATGAGGACAGGATAGGAGGTCAGGATAGGAGGTCGAGATATGAGGATGGGATATGAGGTCGGGATATGAGGATGAGATAGGAGGTCGGGATAGGAGGTCGAGATATGAGGTCGGGATATGAGGATGGAATATGAGGACAGGATATGAGGTCGAGATAGGAGGACTTGATAGGAGGTCGTGATATGAGGACGGGATATGAGGTCGAGGTAGGAGGTCGGGATATGAGAAAAGGATAGAAGGACGGGATATGAGGTCGAGATATGAGGAAAGGATAGGAGGTCAGGATATGAGGTCGAGATATGAGGTCGGCATATGAGGATATGAGGTTGAGATATGAGGACGGGATATGGGGTTGGGATATGACAACAATATATGAGGATGGGATATGAAGTCAAAAGCTTCCTCCTTTGTTGATTTTACTCCCCAACAAGGATTAGGAAGGAAAAACTGGGCAACGCTGGGTACTCAGCTTGTTCTCTATAAAGAATTAGTTTAGGATATCTTAATAACCAACTAGTGGTTATTAAAAAAGGGTATTATTAACCTCATTGGTGGTTTATAGTGTATATTGAGAAATGTACCCTCCAATCACAGGTCTCATTGTTTGTGGTATTAGGCATGGATGCACTGGACAAATTCATTATGATGAAAAAAAGTTTTAATTGCAATAACATATGAAGATGTAAGATGTAGGGGGATAAGAAGTTGAGTGGTGCCACGATTTTACACCAGACAGCATGTTTAGCGTTGCAACCCCTGTTAGATCTAGTTATATATAGATGTGAGTGAGTTTTAAAGATCGAGGAGGAAACCATTTAAGAGCACTATTAGATCGCCACTGAGGAAAATGCGGCATGAGCCACATGAGAAGCAGGCATCCTCCTGCTGAGGGTGCAGGTCACCAGGCCGCCACAGGAAGGAAACCAAGGCAGCTTGAACAGCTGATGCAGAGGTTGTAAAGATTATCAGAAGAGAATGGGGGATATGTATCAATAATGTTGTTGCAATGTGTTATTTTATGTATGTTTTTTTGCGTCAAATGGAGCGTAGTTGCGCCAAAATGATCAATTGTCGCACGCAAGTTTGTAATTTTGGCACAAATCAGCCCTACAAAAGGCGCAGACTCGGCCCCAGAATTCCAGGCAGAAATTTCTGACTGTGTGGCAGTTAAATCTGACCTTGGGACTTTGGCTGGTTTACAGAGGTAAATTTCGTACAGCCAGAGCCTTTTTTGCTGTTTTTAATTTGTGCATTAGGGGGATATTCATCCAGACCTCTGCCTTGGAAAAGTGTTGCATTTTCCCCTTGGAACCAATCAGGTTGCTTCTTTTATTGTTCAGGGTCCTTTTTCCACTTTCTGGTTAAAATTTCTGGTTTCTGTTTAAATGTTCTACATTCTATTGTTGTAGCTATTTTCTTTGTCATTTTATTTTTGGTGTGGATTTGCGCCTTAATGAAAGTATTTGCGCCAAAATTTGTGCCAAGTCAAAAAGTCACAATTATTGAATTCCAGACCAATGCATGATTTCAACTGACGACTCACGACTAACACCGTCAATTCAGTGATAATGTTCTAAGCCATTTGTATAACTGTTTGTCGCAAAAAGTAACATATAAAGAAAATAGCAATAAAACACAGTCAAAAACCAGTGTAAAAGCCTTCATACATACCCCTCAATGTATGAGCGAAGAGGAAGTCTTTTTGGCCACATATGTCAGCTTACCAGGCTGAGTAAAAGTCTCTGACTGGGACAGAGAGTGATGGTCATTGAAGCTGCAAAGACCACGTAGCATCTTTAGTAACCTAGGTCAGGGCTCAAGTCCTGGCAGGAATGCACAGGCACAGAGTCCCTGCACTTTTTCCAGAGCAGGAACACAGTTCCCATTAGCAGGAGTCCAGCAGGACTAGCCCTTGAGTTGAAATCATGGGTGAGTTCTCACACTCTTTTCCCCAGGACTTGACCCCTGACCTAGGTGTAGCCAAGATAGTGCAGGAAGAAAGGAATCTCCCTTGTGCAGGACAGGTGAGAAGTGGAACAAGTAACAGAAGAGTAAGTGACTGTAAAGCTATACATGTCAGAGGAAAGGGAGTCCACCAGAGAATACTATAAAAAGATTTTTAGTGCCTGAGCTGCGGCAACCACATGTACAGACCCGGGAGTAGATAGCTCTGCACATTAGCCCTGATTTACTAACATGATCCCAACTTTTTTTATCAGGTTATGCGGCACAATTTGTGTGCACGTCCTCTGCGACACATTGTGCGACACGTTTTACTAGTAGAAACCCGGCGGTTTTCCATTTACTCTGAGTATTTTATTAACCCGACTAAAGGGCCGTGGTTTGCATAATTAGGGGCGTAGTTGCCCATAGCAACCAATCAGAGCGCTTCTTTTATTTCTAACAAGTTCTCTGCAAAATAAAAGAAGCAATCTGATTGGTTGCTATGGGCAACTGGGTAAATATTCCTCTGCACGGGTTTTGATAAATCTCCCCCATAGTCTTCAGGGGGTGTGGCTATGCTGCAGTGGGTGGGTGGATACAAAGTGGAAGGAACTTACTGAAGTTATGCTATCCACCCACCCACTGCAGCATAGCCACGCCCCCTGAAGACCATGTGACTTATGGCATAGTGGCCTTAATTTATAAAAAATTGACACTGGCTGCATGGAATGCTAGGAAAGTAAAATAGAAACAGTAACATAAAATAAAATAAAAAACTTGCAACACAGCACTTTCGGGTGTGGGTCACATGCATGAAAATGGGACGCACAGAGATAATAAAAGCATATTACACTGTATTATAACTTGGCATCATAGGCTCAAAGGCAAAAGAAGAAAAAATCCTGTAACATGTCTTTCAATATCTACCTGTTCAGGATTCACAAGATTCATTGCTCCAAAGGAACCAATGATTATTATTTTACTATTTCTTATCTACTTACCGTATTTTTCGCCGTATAAGACGCACTTTTTCTTCCCCAAAACTGGGGGGAAAAAGTCGGTGCGTCTTATACGGTGCATACACACCTATCGTGGCGGTCCATCAACGGCTGGGACCCGCGGCTAATACAGGACATCACCGATCGCGGTGATGCCCTGTATTGACCCTTCAGAAGCGGCGATCAAAGCTGACCGCCGCGTCTGAAGGGAAAGTGACACTAACCCGGCTGTTCAATCGGGCTGTTCGGGACCGCCGCGGTGAAATGAAAACCCGAACAGCCCGACTGAATAGCCGGGTTAGTGCTTACAGGACACCGGGAGGGGCCTTACCTGCCTCCTCGGTGTCTTCTCCGTTCAGGGATCCCCTGTATGGCCGGCGCTCTCCTTCCTCGTCATCACGTCGTCGCGTACGTGGGTCGGCGTGCGTAACAACGTGATGGCGGCGACGGAGAGCAAGGATACCCGGCCGGCAGCAGAGACGTTCCGGCGCGACGGGGACACGGCGACAGCGATGGAGCGACATCCAGGGCAGCGGTGACGGAGCGGCGGGGACACGTGAGTATTACCTTCTATGCAGTGGTCTTCAATCTGCGGACCTCCAGATGTTGCAAAACTACAACTCCCAGCATGCTGGGAGTTGTAGTTTTGCAACATCTGGAGGTCCGCAGGTTGAAGACCACTATTGGGTTCAAAATCTTTATTTTTTTTAGATTTTGCACCTATAAATTGGGTGCGTCTTATACGCCGATGCGTCCTATAGGACGAAAAATACGGTACTTATTTATTTGCTCATGGTGTTCTTTTTTCATCAGCAAGAATAAAAGAAGAAGCAAAGGAGGACCTAATGTTGAATCTCCTAATGTTTTAATACACATGTATCTGCTAGGAAAATATTGAATGAATTAAAATATTTCATCATGTGCATTTATTCTATAGTCATCATTCTGCAAAACTGACATCGACAAGATTGGGGCATTCAAATTTGACTGTGATTTATTGCTGATGAGCAAAATGTTTAAAAAAGGAAAGTGAGCTTATTCTTCCCTATAGTGAAAGCACCGTAGTAACAGTAACCTTATGCCAATGAACTTTTTACCTCAAATTATTCGCTCACTATTCAGATTCCTCTCACTATACAGAAATGTGCGTGACTGAATCTATGGCTGTAGCTGCACACAGTTCATTGCTGTATTCACTGTAAAGAAATACTCCATATGTCCATTTTATGCACACTCACCATCACTATGCATACAGCGCTATTTGTTTTATTTCAGCACAGCTGTAACCGTGCATTTTATTGCTGTATCTTGGTCATGTGATCACCAGTTTGACTTCAAAAAGTTACTGGGGGCATTCATCATTGTAGGTGTAAGGCTAGGTTTCCACTCAGGCTGGGTTCACACCAAGTTTTCAGCCATACGGGACCACGGTTTTGGGTCCGGGGGGAAAACCGCATATGGGGCAAAAATGAGCCGACCCGAGTAAGCGTTTCACTCCGGTAGGCTCATTGAAATGAATTACATACGACCGGCATACGGCAGCGCCCGGTTTTGGCTACCCCCAGCCATATGCGTTCCCGTATGGCTGAAAACGTGCTGTGAACCCAGCCTAAGTTTTATTTATTACAAAAAACGCCAGAAAAACTGCCACTGATTTTCCCTGTGTTTTGGCATTGTTTCTAATAATTTTTTCTGGTGTTTTTGCCCTTGAGTGGAAATTGCATTTTTGGCCCCTTTGGCTTTTTTTTTTTTTTCATTTCTTCTCTGGTCCCCTGCACTGTATTCTGCGATGTGAAGTTCTTTACATCACTTATTAATATTTCCCACAGAGAGCTGTGATTGTCCAGATGGTTCCAGTCAATCACAACTCTCTGCAGGAAATATGAATAGGTGTATAAATACGGCATATACTACAGTGCAGGGGACCAGAGAAGAGTGGCCATGCCGCCCGCATCTATACATTATACAGGACGATTGCAGTGGGTGTCAGGAGTGACACCCGCTGTGATCTGTCCTTAACTGCAGGTACTACTGCTCCCAACATGGAGCACACTCTGGTCCATGCAGACAGCTGTAGTACCTGCATTAATAGACACATCGCAACCGGTGTCAGAATTGACACCTGCTGCGATCTGTCTTTTGATGCAGGTACTACAGCTCTCAGCATGGAGCAGAGTGTGCTCCATGTTGTGAGCAGTAGTACCTGCAGTCAAGGACAGATCATAGCGGGTGTCACTCCTGACACCCGCTGCAATCGTCTTATATAATGTATAGATGCGGGCCACTCTTCTCTGTATAATGTATAGATGCCGGCTGCTTTTCTCTGGTCCCCTGCACTGCCTATATATATATATATATATATATATATACATATACCTACTGTATTCATATTTCCCACAGAGAGTTGTGATTGGCCATGCAGTAGAACGGGCATTTTTATTGGCATTTTTGTAAAAATAAATAAAAAAAAGTGAAAACCTAGCCTTAGTGAAGCATTTTTTTACACCTTCTTTTTATGTGCTGGTAATGTGTAGAAGCACCAAATGCATTGATTGGTCGCAGGGCATTTGATAAATGTTGTGCATGTACACATTTTCTGAAATTTTACTCTTCACATACACCTAAAAGCTAAGCTAAGTTTGGCCTGGTGTAGTTTAGAGACTTTTCAGTGGTTTTGCGTCTTTTCACAAAAAAGGCGCAGTTCAAAAAAAAACTTCAATATCATGTGCATTCTCAAAATCTGTGGATTACAACTCAAACTCTGCAGAAATGTGCAAATGGGCAAGAAAAGCACACTTGCGCCATAATAGCATCAAATATAGACAAAAAAAAGGGGTTAACACAATGATAAATGCCGGCCACTGTGCGTAATGTGAGCCACAGGATATCAGACCTAGGTTCTGACATCCTATGCCTTCCTATGATATCATCACCTACCAGATCCCCTCTTCCTATCTTTCAGCACCCCCCCTCCCCCTCCACCTGCTATCTCTATGGGATCAGGATATATAGTAGACATACACCTCTCACCAAGTTGTGTTAAAATAATGTGTTTCTTGTCACAGTTATACAGTTTATTCCAAGTTGAAGAAAAAAATCGATATTGTAACTGTAATTGTGCAAATAAAAATAACTGTATTCTTTACCACATTTACAAAGAGTTCTCCTTTCGTAATCTCCTTCACTAGCAGTTTATTTAGATGACCAGATGAAGTGATCAAACACCTGATCTTTATCCAGAGCATTCACAGAAAATGTAGGCTACTTTATAGAACTCACATCATTTTGCATTTGCAAACCAAAATGCATTATTTCTTGCACATCAAATCGGCAAAAAAAGAGGTAGGCATAAGACATACACAAGAATCTCTACATTATTCTGAATGCTTCATTAAAAGAAATGACTATAAATATTTTTTTTATCACCCCTTCTTCTCTTATATGAATTTTGATGTTGTGGGCATTTTGCAGTATTGTTACTGATTTCAATTTCTGTCTTCATCTGACTTCTACTACTGCTTTGGATTTGACATTTTGTTCACACCCCTTGTGATGTCACGCCACACCCCCTCCATTCATGTCTATGGGAGGCAGTGTGTCGACCAACACACCCCCTCCCATAGACATGAATGGAGGCGGCATGGCGTGACGGAATGAGGGGCGTGGCCGTGACATCACGACCACTCCCGCAGGAACCTGGCATTTGTTTAGAAGGCCAAGTGCTGTGGGAGATCACAGGGGGCCCCAGCAGCAGGACCCACATGAATAGACATCTTATCCCTTATCCTTTGGATAGGGGATAAGATGTCTAGCAGCGGAGTACCCCTTTAATTCTTGCTATTGGCCTGTTCTATATCTTGACAGTATAAGCTATGCCTTTTTCTTACTTTTTCTAACATGTTTCCTTTTTAATGACATAACATAACAAACATTACAGTTGTATCATGCATCACATAATATATTATGAGCATTTACAATATCCCCTTTTACCAGAATGCCATACGGAGGCAGAGAGCCTCTTTGGCTTCTTACTATTGTGTTGCCTAACCACAGATATTTTGCCTGTTACTAGTTCTGCCACATTGTGTAACCATGCAGTAACCAGCCAGCACTAGTTTTAACTTAATCTGATGGTGAAATTTTTGGTTGTAGATGATGAGATTTTTTTTGCGGAATTGCAGTCAAGAAGAAGGCATCTGTGCCAACGAGTCTATATCTATAGCCCAGACTTTCATCAATGCGGAGATAAATTCTACAACAGGGTTACATTTCATGTAAACAATGACATTATTTGTCTCTCTTTTAAAGTTGAGCTTTGAAATTCAGTTATTATGGAAACATTTCACGCACCTTTTGAACTTCCGTTATTCTTACAGGAAAACATAACGTAATTAAACTGTGGTAATAATTGGATTATATGTGACCTTGTTATGGGGAATACAATGAACCGTTTCATAACAAAGTAAGAAGCATTGTCTATCCTTTAAAGAAGCACTTTAAAGGGGTACTGCGGTGGAAAACTTTTTTTTTTTTTAAATCAATTGGTGCCAGAAAGTTAACCAGACTTGTAAATCTTAATCCTTCCAGTACTTATTAACTTCTGAATACTACAGAGGAAATTATTTTCTTTTTGGAACATAGTGCTCTCTGCTGACATCTCTGTCCATATTAGGAACTGTCCAGAGCAAAATATGTTTGCTATAGGGATTTTCTCCCACTCTGGACAGTTCTTAACCCCTTAAGGACACATGATGTACTGAAACGTCATGTGTCCGCTCCCGATCTATAACGCAGTGCCGCGCACTATTAACCCTTTAGACGCGGCGTTCAAAGTTGAACGTCGCGTCTAAAGTGAAAGTGAAAATGCCGATTAGCTCAGTGGGCTGTTCGGGATAGCCGCGGCGAAATCGCGGCATCCCAAACAGCATACAGGACAGCTGGAGGGTCCCGACCTGCCTCCTCGCTGTCCGATCGCCGAATGACTGCTCAGTGCCTGAGATCCAGGCATGAGCAGTCAAGCGGCAGAATCATCGATCACTGGTTTCCTATGAGAAACCAGTGATCAATGTAAAAGATCAGTGTGTGCAGTGTTATAGGTCCCTATGGGAGCTAAAACACTGCAAAAAAAAGTGAAAAAAAAAGTGAATAAAGATCATTTAACCCCTCCCCTATTAAAAGTTTGAATCACCCCCCTTTTCCCATAAAAAAAAAAAACACAGTGTAAATAAAAATAAAAATAAACATATATGTATCGCCGCGTGCGGAAATGTCCAAATTATAAAACTATATGGTTAATTAAACCGCACGGTCAATGGCGTGTGCGCAAAAAAATTATGAAGTCCAGAATAGTGCATTTTTGGTCACTTTTTAGATCATGAAAAAATGAATAAAAAGTCCTATCAATGCAAAAATGGTACCGCTAAAAACTTCAGATCAAGGCGCAAAAAATTAGCCCTCAAACAGCCCCATACGCGCAAAAATAAAAAAGTTATAGGGGTCAGAAGATGACAATTTTAAACGTATTGTTACGCCGAGCGCTCCGGGTCCCCGTTCCTCCCCGGAGCGCTCGCCTCATCCTCGTTGCTGCAGCGCCCCGGTCAGATCTCCTGACCGGGTGCGCTGCGGTACCGCCTCCAGCCGGGATGCGATTCGCGATGCGGGTGGCGCCCGCTCGCGATGCGCACCCCGGCTCCCGTACCTGACTCGCTCTCCGTCGGTCCTGTCCCGGCGGGCGCGGCCCCGCTCCCTAGGGCGCGCGCGCGCCGGGTCTCTGCGATTTAAACGGCCAGTTCACCAATGATGGTGCCTGGTCCAATCTTCCAATTACCTTGATTAGTTTCCACCTGTGCACTCCCTACTTATACCTCACTTCCCCTGCACTCCCTTGCCGGATCTTGTTGCCCTTGTGCCTAGTGAAAGCGTTCCCTTGTTTGTTCCTAGCCTGTGTTCCAGACCTCCTGCCGTTGCCCCTGACTACGATCCTTGCTGCCTGCCCCGACCTTCTGCTACGTCCGACCTTGCTTCTGTCTACTCCCTTGTACCGCGCCTATCTTCAGCAGTCAGAGAGGTTGAGCCGTTGCTAGTGGATACGACCTGGTCACTACCGCCGCAGCAAGACCATCCCGCTTTGCGGCGGGCTCTGGTGAAAACCAGTAGTGACTTAGAACCGGTCCACTAGCACGGTCCACGCCAATCCCTCTCTGGCACAGAGGATCCACCTCCTGCCAGCCGGCATCGTGACACGTATTCATTTTCCTGCATGTAGTTATGATTTTTTCCAGAAGTACAACAAAATCAAACCTATATAAGTAGGGTATCATTTTAATCGCATGGACCTACAGAATAAAAATAAGGTGTCATTTTTACCGAAAAATGTACTACGTAGAAACGGAAGCCCCCAAAAGTTACAAAACAGAGTTGTTTTTTCAATTTTGTCTCACAATTATTTGTTTTCCCGTCTCGCCGTAGATTTTTGGGCAAAATGACTGATGTCATTACAAAGGAGAATTGGTGGCGCAAAAAATAAGCCATCATATGGATTTTTAGGTGCAAAATTGAAAGAGTTATGATTTTTTAAAGGCAAGGAGGAAAAAACAAAAATGCAAAAACGGAAAAATCCTCGGTCCTTAAAGGGTACCTCTCATCAAATAAACTTTTGATATATTTTAGATTAATGAATGTTGAATAACTTTCCAATAGCATGTTAATGAAAAATATGCTTCTTTCTATTGTATTTTTCCCAATCAGTCCTGTCAGCAAGCATTTCTGACTCATGTTGGAGTCCTAAACACTCAGAGCTGCCAGCCTGCTTTGTTCACAGCCAATCAGGCTGTGAACAAAGCAGGCTGGCAGCTCTGAGTTTTCTCCTTTGTGAACAAAGCAGACTGGCAGCTCGTAGTATTTAGGACTCCAGCATGAGTCTGAAATGCTTACTGCCAGAACTGGTAGGGAGACCCCTAGTGGTCATTTCTTCAAAGTGGAAAATTAAATAGAAAGAAGCATATTTTTTAATAGCATGCAATTGTAAAGTTTTTGTGCATACATTAATCTATAATATATCAAAAGTTTTTTTTTGATGAGAGGTACCCTTTAAGGGGTTAAAATGATCAGAGATGTCAGCAGAGAGCTCTGTGTTCAAAAAAGAAAAGAATTTCCTCTTTAGTATTCAGCAGCTAATAAATACTGGAAGGATTAAGATTTTTTAATAGAAGTAATTTACAAATGTTTAACTTTCTGGCACCAGTTGATTTAATAATAAATAAATAAATAAATAAATAAAAGTTTTCCGCTGGAGTACCCCTTTAAATATAGAAATGAAAAAATTTCACAATGTTGCCCAAAAATGTTTTTAGTTACTACCAGTTAAAAGCTTATTAAAAGTTCAATGTTTTAGCTAATTCCACCTCAGAACAGATGACAGCATGAAAGTACCATATATAGGCTCTAGAGATGAGCACATTTTTTGAAAAATCTAAAATCCGTATGAATTTATTTGCGGCGAATCTGTATTAAAAACATCTATTTCTGACCTACAGAGAGCCTTAATAGGGGTGTAGAACATTTTGCCTTGCTGGGATGTGTGCTGGGTTAGTGAAATAATACTGTTATTCAATATGAAATGCAGATTAGAGGCATCGCTATTAGAATCACTGTCGCAGAGCGGCACAATGACACAGCCTGGAGTTGACGGCAGCATGAGGAGACCATATAGTGGCTGAACAACCCAGCCTGGAGGTGGCAGCAGCATGAGGAGACCATAGGGCCTCACAGTTGAAAAATTGTAAGATATTTTTTAACATTTAAATTGAAGATTTCAAATAGATGAACCTAAAAAGTTTTATTTAATGTGCCAGCATCATGAGGAGACCACATGGCGGTACAGTGACATATCCTGGAGGTGGCGGAAGCATGAGGAGCCCATATAGTGGCTGAATGACACAGCCTGGAGTTGGCGGCAGCAAGAGAAGACAATATAGTGGCTGAATGACACAGCCTGGAGTTGGCGGCAGCATGAGGAGACCATACAGTGGCTGAATGACACAGCCTGGAGGTGGCAGCATCATGAGGAGACCATATAGTTGCTGAATAACACAGCCTGGAGCTGGCGGAAGCATGAGGAGACCATATTGTGGCTGAATGACCCATACCAAGACCATAGGGCCTCACAATTGAAAAGATTAAGGATATTTTTTAACATTTAAATTGAAGATTTCTATAGATTAACCTAAAAAGTTTTATTTAATGTGCCAGAAGCATGAGGAGACCACATGGCGGCACATTGACACAGCCTGGAGGTGGCAGCAGCATGAGGAGACCATAATTTGGCAGAATTACAAAGCCTGGAGTTGGCGGCAGCATGAGGAGACCACATAGTGGCTGAATGACCGCCTGGAGTTGGCGCCAGCATGAGGAGACCATGTGAGGGAAGTCAGCTTATTATAAGTTTTTTATATATGTTTTCATATACTCCTTTTATATTTTATACTCTATCTTGTATATCATCAGCCATGTTGTCTATAAGCCACCATCTTGTCTGTATTTCTTTCATTATGAACTGATTATGAACTTCATTAGTATTTATAGCAAGGAAACTTATATTCAAGGTTGCTGAGCTCACTAGAAAGCTTCAAGGCCATTTGGTTTGAAGCCTTATATCCTGCTAAGAGATAAGATATATCTGTTTGTAGCCATGTACAATTTGGCAGTGTGCTATCCTTTCTTGTATAAGAATCATGCTTTTTGTAGTAAACGTCAGAAGAGTCTGGATACAACTTTGGAGTCTGTGTCTTTCTTCTCCTAGGCCTAGTAATTTATAACTATTGATTTGGAATCAAACAGAATATTGACGGAATCCATTGAATTCCCTATCAATTTGGCATGTCCCTGGGTGGGCTCAAAGATGACTGAAAAGCCGCATTACCGAACCTTCAGACCTCAAGGAGGAGCAGTGACACCTGAAACTACAGATAAATAAAACAGCGCTGTAGGGTACGACTTTATCTTGCCACCTCTATCTGTGCTTCCCGAGCTGATCCTGCTCCTTTGTCCAAGGGTGTAGGTATGCTTGCTTTCAGTATAATGTTTTTCCATCGAGTCAGAAGAATACTTTATAGAAGATATGTTGTTTGAGTAATATGTGGTTGGTCTCTGTTTGTCCATATATGTGTGTTTTGTCTTGTTGGGTTTGGATAAGATAGGGCAGTGAGTTAGACAAGGAGACTTTTAAAGTAATTAAAAGGGAATTATCCCTGATGGACCCCTTAACAGATCTCTAGGAATTAAAAGGGACATTTCTCTGGGAAATGGGAAGCCTCTATCCTGATAGAGGGAAAAGTATCCCGATGAGCCCTTATAAAATAAGGCAGGTATTAGAGATGGAGGGATGGATGGAGGGGGGAGTGCCCTAAAACATACAACACCAGGATTAATTGGGAAACACAAACATATGGAAAGTAGTGCTATAGTAGGAATAAAGGGATGTAAGGAGTTAAAAAGGAAGTCAGGATGTGACAGCGATGAAATACTGAGTAATCAGCATTTGAAAGACAGCATTTGAAAGTTAAGTTGAATTAAAAGCTAAGTGAAGAAAATAGGATGTTATAGGCAGAAGCTTTATGTGAAGTCCATGTGCATGTATGTTATTGTGAAGTCTGTAACATTGTCTACCATATATATATATATATATATATATATATATATATATCACATGTTATATCTAACATGCTACATTTTTAAGTGTTAAGGTTAATGTTTAGCTTGTGTTTGTGGGAGGGGCGACTGGCCCTTTAAATACCCGCGGCGGCAGCTCAGTTTTGCGCCGCGTGTTCATTGCGACCCACCCATCATCTCACCCCTGTATATACTCAATCATCTATACATGCAAACATTCTCTTTTAAATGGGCACTGTCACCAACTTTATTTTTTGATATGTTGTAGTACTTATGTACTAAAACATATCTCTAATATACTTTTATTATTATTTTTTCATTAAAAAGGTTTAATTTAAAAATCGGCTACTGAAAAAGGACTGATTTTGGAGTGGCAATCAGTCCTTTTTCAGTTAGGCTGCACTCGCTCCCTGCCTGCCAATCAGACAGGCGGGAGCGAGCGCATTGGCTCCCCGGCCACTGGCTGGGAGGCCACTCCTCCCGCACATCGCCGCCGCCGCCTCGTTGCCGCTGCTGTCCCTGCACGCCCGCTGTCGGACTCTGCAGTAACTGCAAGTGTAATGAGGGAACGGGGTATGCGGGGCGGGGCGGGGGGGGGGGGAGGAGGGAACGGGCTAGTGCCGTAGCGGGGGGGGGGGGGACGGGCTAGCAAAAAAAAAAATAGGATGGTGGGAGCTACCCTTTAAGGTATGCCCTCTTATTTTCGTAAGGTATACCCGTACGCGGCAGTACATGGCACAACTCTAACTGCCTAGACAGGAGGGTGACTTAGTAGTAGTTAGGCTAGGCTCGCTATTCATTGGTCGCACCGAGTACAAGTGAATATTATATTTCTATGGTAATGGAAGACATAAAATCGAACTTCTTTTTCCTACCTCTTATGTCAGGTATGATACATGTTTAACCCCTTAAGGACCGGGGGTTTTTCCGTTTTTGCATTTTCGTTTTTTGCTCCTTGCCTTTAAAAAATCATAACTCTTTCAATTTTGCACCTAAAAATCCATATGATGGCTTATTTTTTGCACCACCAATTCTACTTTGTAATGACGTCAGTCATTGTGCCCAAAAATCTACGGTGAAACGGGAAAAAAAATCATTGTGAGACAACATTGAAAAAAAAAACGCCATTTTGTAACTTTTGGGGGCTTCCGTTTCTACGTAGTACATTTTTTGGTAAAAATGACACCTCATATGTATTCTGTAGGTCCATACGATTAAAATGATACCCTACTTATACAGGTTTGAATTTGTCGCACTTCTGGAAAAAATCATAACTTCATGCAGAAAAATGTATACGTTTAAAATTGTCATCTTCTGACCCCTATAACTTTTTTATTTTTCCGTGTATGGGGCGGTATGAGGGCTCATTTTTTGCGCCGTGATCTGAAGTTTTTAACGGTATCATTTTTGCATTGATAGGACTTATTGATCGCTTTTTATTCATTTTTTCATGATATAGAAAGTGACCAAAAATGCACTATTTTGGACTTTGGAATTTTTTTGCGCGCACGCCATTGACCGTGCGGTTTAATTAACGATATATTTTTATAATTCGGACATTTCCGCACGCGGCGATACCATTTATGTTTATTTTTATTTTTATTTACACTGTGTTTTTTCTTTTATGGGAAAAGGGGGGTGATTCAAACTTTTAATAGGGAAGGGGTTAAATGATGTTTATTCACTTTTTTTTTGCACTTTTTTTTTGCAGTGTTATAGGTCCCATAGGGACCTATAACACTGCACACACTGATCTTTTACATTGATCACTGGTTTCTCATAAGAAACCAGTGATCGATGATTCTGCCGCATGACTGCTCATGCCTGGATCTCAGGCACTGAGCAGTCATTCGGCGATCGGACAGCGAGGAGGCAGGTAGGGGCCCTCCCGCTGTCCTGTCAGCTGTTCGGGATGCCGCGATTTCACCGCGGCTATCCCGAACAGCCCACTGAGCTAGCCGGCATGCTTTCGGTTTCACTTTAGACGCGGCGTTCAACTTTGAACGCCGCGTCTAAAGGGTTAATAGCGCGCGGCACAGCGATCAATGCCGCGCGCTATTAGCCACGGGTCTAACCGCTATGACGCGGGGCCACGCCGTGGCCCCGCGTTATAGATCGGGAGTGGACACATGACGTTCCAGTACGTCATGTGTCCTTAAGGGGTTAATGTCTCAAAATGGTGTCCAGGGACTAGCCAACACCCAAATATTCCAAGAGGAGGGCTTGTTTTAAATGCAACTTTATTCTTATAGACCTTTCCGAGAGGGGAGGGGCTTGTATGTAACATACTGTAGACTATGAAATGTGTAATTAACATAGGAGAATTTGTAAATGGTTTTAGTAAATGCTAAATACATAATTTCAAGGGATAAATCAAGTGTTTTTATATTTTGCAGTAAATATATTTAGTAAATGTAGAAGTTGCCGGATTAGTGGAAATTCTGGAGTATGCAATGTTTTAGTTTAGGAGTAGCAGAATATAATCTCTCATTGAGGCTGATTAAAGTAGGATATTGATAAGCTTCTGTGTCTCTGAGTATGTCCCCAAATATATTTGTGTCACTACTGTTTTTGTTTCGTTGTAATTCTGGATCTCCAAAGTAAAATTCCGTGTTTGTGTTTAAACAGTAGGACTTTAGCTGTTGTTGGTTTGTGTTGGGTTTTGGCTGCTATATACTAATCGTGATCCAGTGTCTATATCTGTTTATTATTTTGTAATGTTCTTTATCTGTATTTCATTGTATGTCACTGATCATTCTTTGGCTGGTGATTGTTTTTAACCCTTGCCTTTCCTTGCTTTTGATGTGTCCCTAAAATGTACTGGTATGTTCTGTTTGCTTTGACACTCTTGTATTGTAGTTCAGGAATGGACTGGTGCCCAGTTGTCATTATACCTGTGGTTTATTGCTTTTGTAGTGAACCCTTGACTATGGGGGTCCCCTTTTATGTGTCCTGTGTACTTTTGAGGCAGTTACAGTTACTCTGTGAGAAAGCTGAAAGTGCATTCAAACTTGTATATGAGTTGCTCGATGCTGCAGAGGGGGGCAGTCTCCCCCTTCCCTGTCTCTTCGTCAGAAGTTCTGTGTGAGAGCAGCATTCATACTTTGTTTTCCTTAGTTTTTCTTTAGTTTTTTTTTATATGTTGTTTATCTCTTATGATAAAATATTTTGTCACCTTATTATTTTATGTAATATTGCCTTGAATAAATGTAAGGCATCGTAGAACAAACTGTCCTGTCTGTCTGGGGTGCAGCATTGAGACATTGTTGTCTTATTGGGTTAAAATTCTGTTCTCGAAAAAGATTGATATAATTCCAGAATTGTAGTTTGGTTTGTGGAAGGTGGAGTCACCCTGTTGATTCCATTCACTGACTTGTGGCAGCTTGGTGATTAACCCTCTCCTGTATCTGGGCTTCTTTCCAATCCAGTACAATCCTCCCTGTTCTAGACAGAATAAGACAATAACCTTGAATCCAAATACATTGCTCCCTGGTAAGGGAGAGAAGGGAGGGGAATGATTTTAGACAAACTCTATGTATAAAAAAAATAAATAGAAATGAATTAATAGAGCTAATGCTACAGAAGACTGCAGGGTTCTCCAATGATTCCCTATGGGTTATGCAGTTAAGTAACTCTACATTACACCAAGTAGTCAAAATGGAACCACTCCTACCTTATTGCCCAGGGCAAAAAGTAGAGTCAGCTGCACTAACTAGGGCCTACAGACTTGGATGAGGATAAAACTGCTAACAGACTTATCTTGATGGCTTTTCTCACGTCTTCAGGTGAACTAATTAAAGCTGCATAGAGTTGAAGCACTCATGGAGGTGTTACTAATGCCAGAGGAGGTGGGAATTGTCAAAATTAGGGCCCATACCAATGCCGGTACTCTAGAAGCCAAAGGTTAATGAATTGGCTTACACTACTACAAAGGCAGTTGCTGCACTGCCATAGAAAGGGAAGGACAAGCCAGTCCTAGTGATATCTGCCAAAGATGTGGAGGTAAGCGTGTTAAAAAGTCTTTCACAACAGGCAGATGTTGCTGTAAAGGAATGTTGGAAGAAATTAAAGGGCAGAGGAGGAAAGATGGCATATGGGGGACTTCTGCAAAAGTTGTTCCCAATGATGGCCCAAGTAATACATGGTAAAACACATTTGTCCAAAGGGGCCATGATGCAAGTCATCGGCAAATCCTGGATAGCCCCTGGTATCTCCATCACCGTAGTAGCTCTAGGCCTGTATGACCTGTGCTCTACACTATCCAGGGAGGACTGTACCAGTTTCCACCGAAAGTATACCCAAAGCCACTCTGTCCGCTTTAGAGAGTCCATGTAGATTACATAAGCTTGACCCCTTGTTTAGGCTAAGTATATGTCTTGGTGTGTGTTGATCTCTTTTCATGGTGACCTGAGGCCTACCCCATGGGGAGGATGTACTAAAGCTACAACACCAGTATGGGAATCTGACCTCATATGTGCAGGCCTTGTATAAGTGTCTGAAACTAACATGTGGGCAAGTGTTTTCTTCCAGTTCCAGAAAGTCCTGAAGGAACTCATAGTCTCCAACCTGGTTATTGGGTGGTGATAAAGAGACACATCCGATAATCTTTGGTCCCCTGATTTGATGGCCCATACCAGGTGTTACTGACTAACAGCACTTCTGTAAAGCTAGAGGGAAAGGCTAATTGGATCCACGCCTCACACTACAAGAAAGTGCTGGCTCCGGTGGAAGAATGAGAATCTGCATTTATATCCTTTTCATGTTGTGTCTAATAGTCACAGGAACATACAAAAAGCTACACCAAGAAAGGGAAGTGACAATAAGTTCCTCAAACACCAAACACTGCTATGTCAAGAACTAAATGTGTCAGACTGCTGGATATGTACTCACTCCCCCATATCAACTTCCAGCATACCGTATCTAGTAATCGCACTACCCATAGAAGAAATATTTAGCTGGGCAACTTGTTCTAAAACTTTAGCTAATAATGATACCCAATATGTAAGAAACCAGAACATCTCTGTGGGGATTCCAATAGTAGGATTGGAAGAAGCCCCTTGGTGGCAGGGCAAATTGTGTGAAACTGATAACTACAAACACCAGCGATTGTATTTTAAAGGGGGTACCTGTGTCCCTAGAAGTACCGAAGGAGTTACTGTACTGGGAAAAATTCCAGAAGAAAGGATAAAAATAAGTTTTGATCGTATAATAAGAGGTACAAACCCCCTAAACCTGACATCTTAGAAAGACATTTACATACACTAAATTGGTAGTACAATGACATGTTTCCTTCAGAAGATGAAACCACTTAAAATGATGTTACAAACTATGTACCATGCAATGATTCTGTTGGTTATTCCCCAGGAGACCCTATTAGTAGGAACTGTGGACTGCTGGGACAGAAACCTAAGGGGTGTTATACAAATGACACAGCTGTACTGATTGACTTGGCCCAAAGACTTGTAAACCCACACTCTTCTTTCTGAAATTTGCCAGAAAGAACTTATTGGGTGTGCGGGGAACATGCTTACAAATGGTTACCAGTGGGTGTAAATGGTACTTGTACCTAAGCTAGACTAACACCTGCTACTTGGATAGCACTGACAAGCTGAGCGCTCCGGGTCCCGCATCCATCCCTCACGGCGCGTGTCCTCCTGCAGCGCCCCGCTCTGTCCCTCTGACCGGGAGCGCTGCTACAGTGCTGCCGGCGGGGATGCGATCCGCGTGGCGGCAAAAGTTCGCCCGCGGGCCGCATCCCGTTCTTCTTACCTCCCCCTGCCTTCTGTGTCCTCCCGGCACGCGCGGCCCCGCTCTCTAGGGCGCGCGTGCGCCGGCTCTCTTAAATTTAAAGGGTCAGTGCACCATTAATTGGTGCCTGGCCCAATCACTGTTAATCACTATAAAACCCCATTTCCCCTTCCTGTCCTTGCCGGATCTTGTTGCCTTTGTGCCAGTGAAAGCGTTTTTGTGAGCCAATTGCCTGTGTATCCAGACCCTTGCTGTTGCCCCTGACTACGAACCGTTGCTACCTGCCCTGACCTTCTGCTACGTCTGACCTTGCCTTTGCCTTGTCCTTGTGTCCGGTGCCAGTCTCAGCCACCAGAGGGGTCGAGTCGCTACCAGGTAGAACGACCTGGGGGTTACCTGCCGCAGCAAGTCCATCCCGCTTTGCGGCGGGCTCTGGTGAAAACCAGTAGCTCCTTAGATTCGGTTCACCTGGTACGGCCCACGCCATCGCCTCTCTGGCACAGAGGATCCACTACCCATGTCCTCCCCGCATACCAGTCCGGATCCTGACAGTAGATCCGGCCATGGATCCCGCTGAGGTGCCGCTGCCCAGTATCGCTGACCTAACCTCCGTGGTCGCCCAGCAATCTCAGCAGATCGCCCAACAAGCTGACTCAGTTGACTGCCATGCTACAGCAGCTTCTACCTCCACAGCAGCAACCATCTCCTCCGCCAGCTCCAGCTTCTCCTCCGCAGCGAGTTGCCGCTTCTAGACTCCGCCTGTCCCTACCTGATAAGTTTGATGGGGACTCTAAGCTGTGCCGTGGGTTCCGGTCCCAGTGTTCCCTACACCTGGAGATTATGTCGGACCAGTTTCCCACAGAACGGTCTAAGGTGGCGTTTGTGGTCAGCCTGCTGTCTGGAAAGACCTTGTCACTTGCCACTGCTACTATTCAGTCCTTCTTCTCTGAAGTACGCACTGTCTTTGAGGAGCCAGCCCGGACTTCCTCAGCCGAGACGGCTCTTTTGAATCTCATCCAAGGGAGCTCATCAGTGGGCGATTACGCCATACAGTTCCGCACCCTTGCCTCTGAGCTAGCCTGGAACAATGAGCGACCTTCAAGAAAGGTTTATCCAGCCACATCAAAGATGTTCTGGCCGCACAAGAGATTCCGGCTACGCTGTCTGAACTCATCCATTTGGCCACCCGCATTGACATGCATTTCTCAGAAAGACGCCAGGAGCTCCGCTAGGAAAAGGATCTTGTTCACACCAGGCAGTTTCCTCGCTTGGCACCTCTCTTCCAGTGTCCTTTGCAACCTGTTCCTGTGCCTTCCGCCGAGGAGGCTATGCAAGTGGATCAGTCTCGCCTGACCCAACAAGAGAGGACTCGCCGCAGAAACGAAAATTTGTGCCTGTACTGTGCTATTACCGAACATTTCCTGAAGGACTGTCCTATTCGTCCTCCACGTCAGGGAAACGCACGCACCTAGTTAACGTGGGAGAGGCGTTACTAGGTGTGAATTCATCCTCTCCACGACTGACTATACCTGTGCGGATTTCTCTACCCGCAAACATGAATACTTCCTTCTCCGCTGTGGCCTTCCTGGACTCAGGTTCAGCAGGAAATTTCATTGAAGCCTCTCTCATCAACAGATTCAATATTCCGGTTACCCGTCTCGTCAAACCTCTCTTCATTTCATCAGTGAATGGAGAAAGACTGGACTGCACCATGCGTTACTGCACAGAACCTTTGCTCATGAGCGTTGGAATTCTCCACCATGAAAATATTGAATTTTTTGTATTGCCCAACTGTACCTCTGAAATTATTCTTGGCTTGCCCTGGCTCCAGCGTCACACACCTACCCTCGGCTGGGCCACTGGGGACATTAAGAGTTGGGGTCCTACCTGTCACAAGCGATGCCTTAAGACTTTACCCACCAGTCAAGTACCCATCGTTTCGCCTCTGCCAGGCCTGCCTAAGGCCTACCAGGACTTTTCTGATGTTTTTTGTAAAAAGCAAGCAGAAGTCTTACCACCACACATGCCCTTTGATTGCCATATTGACTTGTTTCCTGGTACTTCTCTGTCCCGTGGCAGGATTTATCCACTCTCTGCTCCAGAGACCCAAGCCATGTCCGAGTAAGTTCAATAAAATCTAAAAAAAGGTTTTATCAGAAAATCTTCTTCTCCTGCTGGAGCAGGGTTCTTCGTTGCTAAGAAAGATGGATCCCTGCGTCCATGCATCGATTACTGTGGTTTAAATAAAATTACAGTAAAGAACCGTTATCCACTCCCCCTTATCTCTAAATTGTTTGACTGTCTGCAGGGAGCAAAAAATTTTACCAAACTTGATCTAAGAGGGGCTCATAATCTTATCCGTATACGTGAAGGAGACAAGTGGAAGACTGCATTCAACACCCGTGACGGACATTTTGAGTATCTTGTCATGCCTTTCGGCCTTTGCAATGCCCCTGCAGTTTTCCAGGACTTTGTCAATGAAATTTTTCGTGACATGCTGTATACCTGTGTAGTGGTCTATCTGGATGACATTCTTATTTTTTCTTCCAACTCTGAGGAACATCGCCTCCATGTCCGTCAGGAGTTACAGCGCCTACGCAAAAATCATCTTTATGCTAAGATTGAAAAATGTCCTTTGAACGCAGCAGTCTACCTTTCCTGGGATATATTGTGTCCAGTGAAGGCCTTCAAATGGACCCTGACAAGCTTTCTGCGGTTCTGGATTGGCCACGCCCCTCTGGACTGCGAGCTATCCAACGTTTCCTTGGGTTCGCTAACCACTATCGTCAATTTATTCCCCACTTCTCCACCATCATTGCACCTATTGTAGCATTGACCAAGAAAGACGCTGTCACGATGCCGGCTGGCAGGAGGTGGATCCTCTGTGCCAGAGAGGGATTGGCGTGGACCGTGCTAGTGGACCGGTTCTAAGTCACTACTGGTTTTCACCAGAGCTGGTAGTGACCAGGTCGTATCCACTAGCAACGGCTCAACCTCTCTGGCTGCTGAAGATAGGCGCGGTACAAGGGAGTAGACAGAAGCAAGGTCGGACGTAGCAGAAGGTCGGGGCAGGCAGCAAGGATCGTAGTCAGGGGCAACGGCAGGAGGTCTGGAACACAGGCTAGGAACACACAAGGAAACGCTTTCACTGGCACAATGGCAACAAGATCCGGCGAGGGAGTGAAGGGGAAGTGAGGTATAAATAGGGAGTGCACAGGTGAACACACTAATTGGAACCACTGCGCCAATCAGCGGCGCAGTGGCCCTTTAAATCGCAGAGACCCGGCGCGCGCGCGCCCTAGGGAGCGGGGCCGCGCGCGCCGGGACAGGACAGACGGAGAGCGAGTCAGGTACGGGAGCCGGGATGCGCATCGCGAGCGGGCGCCACCCGCATCGCGAATCGCATCCCGGCTGGAGACGGTATCGCAGCGCACCGGGTCAGTGGAGCTGCCCGGAGCGCTGCGGCAGCGAGAGTGAAGCGAGCGCTCCGGGGAGGAGCGGGGACCCGGAGCGCTCGGCGTAACAGACGCGAACCCGAGGTCCTGGCCACCAATGGCGGAGGAGGCCTTTAACCATCTCAAGGCTGCCTTCGCTTCTGCTCCTGTTCTGTCCAGGCCTGATCCCTCAAAGCCTTTTATTCTCAAAGTGGATGTTTCTTCTGTCGGCGCCGTTGCCGTTTTAACTAAAAAAAACGCTACTGGAAAAAATCGCACTTGCGGTCTTTTCCCCATGACCTTCTCTTCTGCAGAGAAAAATTATTCCATTGGAGATCGTGAACTTCTGGCCATTAAATTGGCACTTGAGGAGTGGAGACATCTTTTGGAGGGGTCCCTGCATCCCATCATCATTTATATGGGTCATAAAAATTTATCGTATCTCCAGACTGCCCAGTGATTAAATCCTCGCCAAGCTAGATGGACATTGTTTTTTGCCCGCTTCAATTTTGAAATTCATTTTCGTCCAGCCTACAAGAACTTCACCTTTGTATCTCCACGCCTTCGTCTTAAAATTCTTAAATGGGGTCACTCTTTTCATTTGGCCGGACATGCTGGTGTCAAGAAGTCTGTGCAGTTGATTTCCAGACACTATTGGTGGCCTTCCTTGGAGAAGGATGTGACTGATTTCGTTCGGGCTTGTACAACCTGTGCCCGTGACAAGACTCCATGCCAGAAGCCGGCAGGCCTCCTCCTTCTTTTACCTGTACCTGAGCAGCCATGGTCCCATATTGCTATGGACTTCATCCCCAATCTGCCACCATCCCGCAACAATACAGTCATCTGGGTGGTCGTTGATCATTTTTCTAAAATGGCTCATTTTGTCCCTCTGCCGGGTCTTCCTTCTGCGCCACAATTGGCGAAAAAAAATTTTCTTCATATTTTTCGCCTCCACGGGCATCCCACACACATCGTCTCAGACAGAGGCATCCAATTTGTTTCTAAATTTTGGAGGGCACTCTGCAGTCAATTAAAAATCAAACTAAATTTTTCTTCTGCTTACCACCCTCAATCCAACAGTCAAGTGGAGAGAGTGAATCAGATACTTGGTGACTACCTGCAACATTTTGTCTCCTCTCACCAAGATGATTGGGTCGACCTTCTGCCCTCGGCTGAATTTTCGAGGTGTACAGCTGTCACCCGCTTCCCCCCTCCCCATCCCCACTTCCTCTGGGGTTCCTGCTGTGGATGAATTGACGCAAGATTTTTCTTCTATGTGGCGTGAGACACAAAAGTCGCTTATTCTGGCCTCATCTCGTATGAAGAGACATGCTGACAAAAATAGGAGGGTTCCTCCTGTATTTTCCCCTGGTGACAAGGTATGGCTTTCTGCTAAGTACATTTGTTTCCGAGTACCCAGTTACAAGTTGGGCCCCCAATTTTTAGGCCCTTTCAAAGTCAAAAAACAAATTAACCCTGTCTCTTACCAACTTCATCTTCCCCCCTCTCTCCATATTCCTAACTCTTTCCATGTTTCTCTACTCAAGTCTGTTGTTTTTAACCGTTATTCTTCCAAGGTCGTGGTCCCTACCCCTGTCTCCGTTTCCTCCGACATCTTTGCTGTAAAAAAAATTCTGGCATCCAAAACCGTCAGAGGTAAAAAATAATTTTTGGTCAATTGGTAGAATTGCAGTCCTGAGGAGAGGTCCTGGGAGCCTGAGGCCAATATTCTTGATAAAGAACTCATTCGTAAGTTCCTAGGATCCAAAAAGAGGGGAGACCAAAGAGGGTGGGGTACTGTAACGCCGAGCACTCCGGGTCCCGCATCCATCCCGGATCGCTCACGGCGTGTGTCCTCCTGCAGCGCCCCGGTCTGTGCCTCTGACCGGGAGCGCTTCTACAGTGCTGCCGGCGGGAATGCAATCCGCGTGGCGGCAAAAGTCCGCCCGCGGGTCGCATCCCGTTCTTCTTACCTACCCCTGCCTTCTTTGTCCTCTATGTCTCTATGGCGCGCGTGCGCCGGCTCTCTTAAATTTAAAGGGCCAGTGCACCATTAATTGGTGCCTGGCCCAATCACTGTTAATCACTATAAAACCCAATTTCCCCTTCCTGTCCTTGCCGGATCTTGTTGCCCTTGTGCCAGTGAAAGCGTTTTTGTGAGCCTTTGCCTGTGTATCCAGACCATTGCTGTTGCCCCTGACTACGAACCGTTGCCACCTGCCCTGACCTTCTGCTACGTCTGACCTTGCCTTTGCCTTGTCCATGTGTCCAGTCTCAGCCGCCAGAGGGGTCGAGTCGCTACCGGGTGGAAATACCTGGGGGTTACCTGCCGCAGCAAGTCCATCCTGCTTTGCGGCGGGCTCTGGTGAAAACCAGTAACTCCTTAGATTCCGTTTCCCTGGTACGGCCCACGCCATCACCTCTCTGGCACAGAGGATCTACTACCTGTGTCCTCCCCACATACCAGTCCGGATCCTGACAAGTACATGACAATGACATAGACTTAAGGACTGTACCCGGACACCTGTTGTATAAAGGAGCAAAAGACAATACCCCCAGAAGGAATGGTAGGTCACAGGTAGTACGAATGGGGGCTGCTAAGAAAATAATTAGTTCTATTTTACTGTACCCCATGGTAATGCAAACGTGGGGTAGTTGGTGGAAGCTACTAACTATCTTGATGGCCAAATCTTTGACATTTTAGACGTCATTAATACCACCATACCGGTGCAAAATCAGCTGATAATGGTGACTGATCAATGTACACTAGTGCTAGATCACCTGACAGTAGCTCATGGGGGTATGTGCCATATTGTAGGACCAGCCTGCTGTGATTATATAGACACTGACGGAAATGTAAAAGCCTGTAGGACACACCAGGACATACAAAGACTAAGACAGAAGTATGATGAACATAATAAAAGGGAATGAGATTCCTGGTGGAGTGAGACATTCTCATCACTAGACCCTGCAATCTGGTTCAAGGGTTTGAGAGGGTGGTTTTCAGGTATTATGCATGTTATGTTACAAATATTTGTGATGCTGCTATGCATATACTCATCTTTCAAGTTATTTAACCTATGCTGCTCATATATGCGGAGATGACCAAAATATGACTCCTATGGAATAAAGAATGGATTTCCTCATTCCAGAGACTGAAATAATCAAACGTAAGAAAACAGAAGACATGGAAATTGGGGAACCTGGCAGAAGAAACAAAGTGATAATTAGGGAAAGTCCAGCAGGGGTGGTTTAGAACCCCTGAAGTATCTGGGATCCATCATGTTGTCGTGTTTTCTAAATTTTGAATGTCGGATTGTAAGGGATGTCAGCTTGTTATACATTTTTAATATATGTTTTCATATACTCCTTTTATATTTTATATTCCATCTTGTGTATCATCAGCCATGTTGTCTATAAGCTGCCATCTTGACTGCATTTCTTTCATTATGAACTGACTAGCTGAGTACCCGGCGCTGCTTGGTTTTTCCTACCGTATCCTCTTGGGGGAGGAAAACTAACAAAGTAGGAAGCTTTTGTCTTCATATCACATCCCTAAATACTGACCCCATATCCCCTCCTCATATCCCGACCCCAAATCCTCTCCTTTAGAGATGAGTGAAGTTACAGTGATTTGATTAATCACAAACTTCCCGGCTCGGCAGTTGCTGACTTTAGCCTGCATAAATTAATTCAGCTTTCAGGTGCTCCGTTGGGCTGGAAAAGGTGGATACAATCCTAGGACAGAGTCTCCTAGGACTGTATCCACCTTTTCCAGCCCACCGGAGCACCTGACAGCTGAACTAATTTATGCAGGCTAAAGTCAGCAACTGCCGAGCCGCGAGGTTCGTGACGAATCGAATCACTGTAACTTCGCTCATCTCTACTCTCCTTATATTCCGATCTATATCCTGTCCTCATGTTTTATTCTCATATCTTTACCCCATATCCCGTCCTCATATCCCATCCCTATATCCTGTCCTCATATCCCGTCCCTATATCCCAACCTCATATATTGACCCCATATCCCGTCCTCATATCCCGTCCTCATATCTCGACCTCATATCCTGACCTCACATACTGACCTCATATCTGGACCTCATATCCCGACCTCATATCCTGTCCTCATATCGCATCCTCATATACCGTCCCCATACGGTCGCGGTGCCGTGGGGGCGGTGTGGGACATTATCGGCTTATCGGCAAGGTAATTGACGATACCGATAATGCCCAAAATCGTGATTATCGGCCGATAATATCGGCCATACCGATAATCGGTCGATCCCTAATACACACACACACACATTGAGTTTTATATATATATATATATATATATATATTATGAAAAATTATATTCAAGGTTGCGGAGCTCACAAGAAAGCTTCAAGGCCATTTGGTTTGAAGCCTTATCTCCTGCTTAGAGATAAGATACATCTGTTTGTAGCCATCCTTTCTTGTACAAGAATCATGCTTTTTGTAGTAAACGTAAAAAGAGTCTGTGTATACCTTTGGAGTCTGTGTCTCTCTTCTCCTTGGCCTAGTAATTTATAACTATCAATTTGGAATCAAACTACATATTGACATAATCCATTGAATTCCCTATCAACCATTTAGTGGTTGAATGACACAGCCTGGAGGGGACGGCGGCATGAGGAGACCCCATATATGTCACGATGCCGGCTGGCAGGAGGTGGATCCTCTGTGCCAGAGAGGGATTGCGTGGACCGTGCTAGTGGACCGGTTCTAAGACACTACTGGTTTTCACCAGAGCCCGCCGCAAAGCGGGATGGTCTTGCTGCGGCGGTAGTGACCAGGTCGTATCCACTAGCAACGGCTCACCTCTCTGGCTGCTGAAGATAGGCGAGGTACAAGGGAGTAGGCAGAAGCAAAGTCGGACGTAGCAGAAGGTCGGGGGCAGGCGGCAAGGTTCGTAGTCAGGGGTGATAGCAGAAGTTCTGGTACACAGGCTTAAAACACACAAAACGCTTTCACTAGGCACAAGGGCAACAAGATCCGGCAAGGAAGTGCATGGGAGGAGGATAGATATAGTCAGGGACCAGGTGGAAGCCAATTAAGCTAATTGGGCCAGGCACCAATCATTGGTGCACTGGCCCTTTAAGTCTCAGGGAGCTGGCGCGCGCGCGCCCTAGAGAGCGGAGCCGCGCGCGCCAGCACATGACAGCAGGGGACGGGAACAGGTAAGTGACCTGGGATGCGATTCGCGAGCGGGCGCGTCCCGCTGTGCGAATCGCATCCCCAACGGCCATGACAGAGCAGCGCTCCCGGTCAGCGGGACTGACCGGGGAGCTGCAGGGAGAAAGACGCCGTGAGCGCTCCGGGGAGGAGCGGGGACCCGGAGCGCTAGGCGTAACAGTACCCCCCCCTTAGGTCTCCCCTTCTCTTTATCCGGTAACTGCCTCCCCTGGGATGAGGACACCGGGAAAGGATGGAGGGATTCCTCAACGGCAGGCAGAACAGCAGGAGTAGGAATGGGGAGAGAGGGCAGAGGGCGAGACCTGGCACGGGGCAGTGTGACACCAGGACGAGGGCCATGCGGGGACACAGGGGCTTGCCTGATGGGACTGGGAGGGGGGGAGAGGCATTTCTTGTGGCAGGCAGAGTCCTTAATGACCTTAGGGGGACCGGATACAGAAGGAACCACAGGGTCACGGCAGGGAGTACTGGGAACCGGTTGAAGGCAGTCCTTGGAACAAGAGGGGCCCCAACTCTTGATCTCCCCAGTGGACCAATCCAGGGTTGGGGAATGGTGTTGAAGCCAGGGTAGTCCAAGGAGAACTTCAGAAGTGCAATTAGGAAGGACCAAAAATACAATTTCCTCGTGATGAGGTCCGATGCACATTAGGAGGGGCTCCGTGCGGAAACGCACGGTGCAATCCAACTTGGCTCCGTTGACCGCGGAAACGTGGAGTGGCTTGACAAGACGGGTCACCGGAATGCGGAATTTATTCACTAAGGACTCCCGAATAAAATTCCCAGAAGCTCCAGAGTCCAGGCAGGCCACGGCTGAGAGGGAAGAGCTGGCTGAAGTAGAAATCCGAACAGGCACCGTGAGACGTGGAGAAGCCGACTTAGCATCAAGAGACGCCACACCCACGAGAGCTGGGTGCGAGCGTGCGTTTCCCAGACGTGGAGGACGGATTGGGCAATCCACCAAAAAATGTTCAGTACTGGCACAGTACAGACAAAGATTCTCTTCCTTACGGCGATTCCTCTCTTCCAGGGTCAGGCGAGACCGATCCACTTGCATGGCCTCCTCGGCGGGAGGCCTAGGTGCAGATTGCAGTGGAGACTGTGGGAGAGGTGTCCAGAGATCTAAGTCTTTTTCCTGGCGGAGCTCTTGATGCCTCTCAGAAAAACGCATGTCAATGCGAGTGGCTAGATGAATGAGTTCATGCAGGTTAGCAGGAGTCTCTCGTGCGGCCAGAACATCTTTAATGTTGCTGGATAGGCCTTTTTTAAAGGTCGCGCAGAGAGCCTCATTATTCCAGGATAGTTCAGAGGCAAGAGTACGGAATTGTATGGCGTACTCGCCAACGGAGGAATTACCCTGGACCAGGTTCAGCAGGGCAGTCTCAGCAGAAGAGGCTCGGGCAGGTTCCTCAAAGACACTTCGAATTTCCGAGAAGAAGGAGTGTACAGAGGCAGTGACGGGGTCATTGCGGTCCCAGAGCGGTGTGGCCCATGACAGAGCTTTTCCAGACAGAAGGCTGACTACGAAAGCCACCTTAGACCTTTCAGTAGGAAACTGGTCCGACATCATCTCCATGTGCAGGGAACATTGCGAAAGAAAGCCACGGCAAAACTTAGAGTCCCCATTAAATTTGTCCGGCAAGGACAGGCGGAGGCTAGGAGTGGCCACTCGCTGCGGAAGGGGTGCAGGAGCTGGCGGAGGAGATGGTTGTTGCTGCTGTAGCTGTGACTGTACTTGCTGTAGTTGTGACTGGAGTTGCTGTGTCATGGTGGTCAAGTACGACAGCTGGTGATCTTGTTGGGCGATCTGACGAGCTTGCTGTGCGACCAGCGTAGGGAGGTCAGCGACAACTGGCAGAGGAACTTCAGCGGGATCCATGGCCGGATCTACTGTCACGATGCCGGCTGGCAGGAGGTGGATCCTCTGTGCCAGAGAGGGATTGCGTCGACCGTGCTAGTGGACCGGTTCTAAGACACTACTGGTTTTCACCAGAGCCCGCCGCAAAGCGGGATGGTCTTGCTGCGGCGGTAGTGACCAGGTCGTATCCACTAGCAACGGCTCACCTCTCTGGCTGCTGAAGATAGGCGAGGTACAAGGGAGTAGGCAGAAGCAAAGTCGGACGTAGCAGAAGGTCGGGGGCAGGCGGCAAGGTTCGTAGTCAGGGGTGATAGCAGAAGTTCTGGTACACAGGCTTAAAACACACAAAACGCTTTCACTAGGCACAAGGGCAACAAGATCCGGCAAGGAAGTGCATGGGAGGAGGATAGATATAGTCAGGGACCAGGTGGAAGCCAATTAAGCTAATTGGGCCAGGCACCAATCATTGGTGCACTGGCCCTTTAAGTCTCAGGGAGCTGGCGCGCGCGCGCCCTAGAGAGCGGAGCCGCGCGCGCCAGCACATGACAGCAGGGGACGGGAACAGGTAAGTGACCTGGGATGCGATTCGCGAGCGGGCGCGTCCCGCTGTGCGAATCGCATCCCCAACGGCCATGACAGAGCAGCGCTCCCGGTCAGCGGGACTGACCGGGGAGCTGCAGGGAGAAAGACGCCGTGAGCGCTCCGGGGAGGAGCGGGGACCCGGAGCGCTAGGCGTAACAATATAGTGGCTGAATGACACAGCCTGGAGTTGGCGGCAGCAAGTGGAGACCATATAGTGGCTGAATGACAGCCTGGAGATGGCGGTAGCATGAGAAGACCATATAGTGGCTGAATGACACAGCCTGGAGTTGGCGGCAGCAAGAGGAGACCATATAGTGGCAGAATGACCAAGCCTTGAGTGGGCAGCAGCCAGACAAGACCATTGGGCTTCACAATTGATACGATTAAAGATATATTTTAAATTTTAAATTGAAGATTTTAAATAGATTAACATAACAATTTTTATGTAATGTGCCAGCAGCATGAGGAGAACACATGGCGGCACAATGACACAGCCTGGAGGTGGCACCAGCATGAGGAGACCAAAATGTGGCAGAATAACCAAGCCAAGCATAGCATTGATCACATTAATCTACGAATGCTCTAACTTTAAAAATGTAAAAGGAAACATCTGAAATGTTTTACAAATATACAAAGCCCCATCCCACTATAACAGTTTTAATCTCTCCCATTTTTCAAATACAAAATATGTAAAGAAAATAGAAAAACATATTTGGTATCACTCCAGGCAGATTTGTCCAAACTATTAAACCATTGCCTTAATTATCCCATAAAATGAATGGTGTAAACAAAAACAAAAAAACTTTTAAATGCCAAAATTTCAGATTTTTTCAAATGTCAAGATTGATGATTTTTGGTCACATCATGTATCAGAAAAAAATTCAGGGGTTACTATGTCTGTCTGGAGGACTACTTAAATGCTGGCCTAGTTGCCTTGGTTGGATATGACCCCAGGACCGTAATGCAACAAAACAACAATACGAACCACAAACCACAGGAGCAAAAATTGACAGGCTAAAAGAGCCCATGCGTTGTTCTTAAAATTATACACCACCTGTGCAGAATACTTGTCATAAATGGTAACAGAATCTATATCATGTTTTGCAAGATCATTGTATACAAATAAACCAGCAAATGATCCAAATAAAGGTTCTTAGTGGTCTCTATAAATGTAGTATCTCAAGAGCAAAGAATACATCAATAATATCTGGTATTTCAAAAGAGGAAGCATACTGACAGACTATTTAAGATTTATAATGAAACTTAATCAATACGTGTCTTCTAGAGATGCTACAAAAGTCTTAGGGGGAAGAAGTTCAATGAACTTCAATCAATATTTTTTCCAGGTAGGATCTTCTTGAGTGCTTGGAAACTTCAATATTCATAAGGCACCATTCACATTATTATTTGGCTTCCAATGGAGGGAGGATTTCCACCAGAACAAATTCTCACCTTATTTCTCTAAAAGAAGGCGGCAATATATTCTACTGTGAAATGCATCATTTTCTGCAAAAAGGAAGCCCTAAGGAAACTCCAATGATCTAACTGTCCACATATGTACAGTCACTAAAAATGGTGATCTGGGATCACTAAATTTCCTCAAGGTACTTGTCGTATGTGGATGCCAGATTTCAGAAAGCCCAAATCTCATCCAGAGAAAACTGAAATATTGGAAAATCAAGAAATATTTAAATCCCTGGCAAAACAAAGCTTGCTAGGGACTTAAGTTGGGTCTGAAATTTTATGGGATGAAAGGCAGGTTTGGTCTTTAGGTCTTTAATTTCCCTCCGGGGCCACTCCAAGTTTTTAGACTGCCCGAGATCACCACAGGTGCTGAAGACAGCTTGTCGCTGGGCTTTTCAAAATAGGTGAAAATCAGTCTGCAAGAGAAGCTATGAGAAACCTGCATCACTGATGAGAGTTAGAATCCAACGGTTTGCAGCCTCAAAAGTGAACAATATAACGTGTGAGAAACACATTTGGTGATTGCTGTGTTGGGTGGCTGGTAGTAAGTTGGCTGTATAGACAGGGGAAAAAAAATCTGTATAGACAGTGCTGGACAAGCAGGATTTTGTGTTTATGAGTGCATACTTCATTTTTTGAGGCATACTCACTTGTCACAGGCAGATCAAGGCCAAAAGGGGATTTTTGGGGGCTTTGAGTGACAAAAGACCTTGATAGACACATTTAGCGTGCACGCCATGAGCTTTCCTGATTTACACACTACACATTTAATGTAAATGGGACATTAGGCATCTATTTCACTTTTTACATTGTTATTCATATTGTCGATATCTCAAATACATAGATGAAAAGGATGAGAGGTTACATAGCATGTAACTGTAATGAATCAGATTTATTTTTTATTTTTGTTTTTAGCATTTATAACGTTAATGTGTAAAAAAAAATAGCAGAGGATTCTATATGAGAAATGATCATCCAAAAAGATTTTGTTATCTAGGGAGTAGTTATCTAACAGTAGTGCATTATACCGGCAATAGCCTAGATATTTTGCTTTAATCTGATAGCCTTTACATTCAGGCACAAAATACAAAATACATTCCTGCTCATCCAATCACTAGCTATACAGTAATCTTCTCTTTCTGTACAAATTGCCTACTACTAGCCACCCAACAAAACAAATATGTTACACACATCAAATGTCCCCTTTGAGGCTATAGACCTTAAGGACTTCAACTCCCAACAAATGGTGTGGTTATTCACAGCCTAAGCCTTTAGACTGACTTACATGTTGCTGTAAAGCACATTACCCAGCTGTCTTTAGCACCTGTGCTGATTCTGGCCACACAGAAAACCTAGACTGGCCAGAAAGGGAATAAAATGCCCCACTACCAACCTGCCTTTCGTTCCAGAGATGAAATATGTGCTACCTTAAACCTGGTAGCTACATATGACATGTACTTATGTAGTGATCTCCTACAACCCTACCACCAGTCTTGTCACTGTCTCACAAGATATAGATTATCTCTGCTAATATTATCAGTGACCAACAATTATATTAACAATATAAAACTATAAAAACTGTGAAAAACAGTGCTCCAAAAAGTTATACCAAGAAGGCCATTCAGTGTCCCTATTAAGTGCATGCAACATTGTCAAAAAATATCTACAAATCACCCCAGGTTTTGGCAAACCCAACAGGGGAAATTTATCAAAATCTGTCGAGAGGAAAAGTTGCTGAGGTGGCCATAGCAACCAATCAGATTGCTTCTTTTATTTTTGAAAAGGTCTCTGAAAACAGAAAGAAGTGATCTGATTGGTTGCTTTGGGCAACTCAGCAACTTTTCTTCTGGAAAGGTTTTGATAAATCTCCCCCAATGTCCTTCATACAGCACAGGCCCTTCATACTGTGTCTGCTGGTATGACTGGGCTCATAAGGCCCCATTTACTAAGAATGTTTAACAAAAAGACTGGACTTGTTGCCCATACAACCCACCCAAGCTCAACGTTAATTTCCTAGATAGAACCTTTCAGCTCTCCTTGCACATTATTAAAGGAGTAGTCCAGTGGTGACTCAGTGGTTTACAACTTATCCCCTATCTTAAGGATAGGGGATAAGTTGCAGATCGCGGGGGGTCCGACCCCTGGGGCCCCCGCGATCTCCTGTACGGAGCCCCGACAGCCTGCGGGAAGGGGGCGTGTCGACCTCCGCACGAAGCGGCGGCCGACACGCCCCCTCAATACAACTCTATGGCAGAGCCGAAGCGCTGCCTTCGGCAATCTCCGGCTCTGCCATAGAGATGTATTGAGGGGGCATGTCGGCCGCCACCTCGTGCGGGGGTCGACACCCGCTATCTCGGCGGAGAGCCGGGGCCCCGTACAGAGAGATCACGGGGGGCCGCAGCGGTTGGACCCCTGCGATCTCAAACTTATCCCCTATCCTTAGGATAGGGGATAAGTTTTTCACCACTGGACTACCCCTTTAACTTTATATTTTATTCATCTTTTCACATCGCTGTCATCCTATTTCCTTGTGAATTCAGGTAGAAGACAGACATGGTGCACATCTACAATCTTGCACAATGATCTAATTGCTTCTCAGCATAATTTTAAAAACTAACAGGTTGTTAGTATATACGTTTTGATCAAAAAATACAAAGCCCCCTCCCCACGTCAAGGCCACCTATTTAGAGTGGGTCCCTAACGTTCCTAGCATAAAATGGCGTAGCACTGGGCGGCGACCACCACCGCCGCGACACCAGTGCCCACAGGGGGAACGACCCACTGGCAGAGCGACCCCAATGCCACTTTGAACATGTGTCTGCACTCTTCCCCACCCCCTCAGCCCAACCTTATATAAGTAGTAGTTAGCTACACATAGGCCATTTCTTTCCTAGAAGCCTCCCAGTCTGACTGGGAGAGCATGGTAAGTGAGCTGTAGCATCCTGTTCACACTGGTGGAGTGCTGTGCGGCGTCTGTTGCTGCCATGGTGCCGTGTCTGTGGGGAGATGCGACCCATGGACTGGTTTGAGTGGCATTGGGGCCGCTCTGCCAGTGGGTCGTTCCCCCTGTGGGCACTGGTGTTGCAGCGGTGGTGGTCGTCGCCCAGTGCTACGCCATTTTATGCTAGGGGCGTTAGGGACCAGCTCTAAATAGGTGGCCTTGACGTGGCGAGTGGGCTTTGTACTTTTTGATCAAAACGTATATACTAACAACCTGTTAGTTTTTGAAATTATGCTGAGAAGCACCATTTCTCTTCTACCTGAATTCATCCGATTTCCTTCTCTTCTCCATCCAGCTTAAACCACCATGATGACTTTTTCCCAGCCATGGCTCATTTTCAGCATCTGAAGGACAAACATCTTATAATGCAAATTTTTTCAGCACCTTACCCTTCTCTACATAATGTATCCATCTATAGGCCCCCAAATTGTAATAATGGCCCCTTTGGTGTCCTGCACAGTTTAAAGGGGACCTCCGGTGCTTAGACATCTTATCCCCAAACCAAAGGATAGGGGATAAGATCCCTGTTTGCGGGAGTCCCGCCGCTGGGGACCCCCGTGATCTTGTACGCGGCACCCTGTTTGTAATCAGTCCCCGGAGCGTTTTCGCTCCGAGTCTGATTACCGGCGACCACAGGGCCTCCACCCCCGTGTGACATCACGCTCCGCCCCTCAATGCAAGCCTATGGGAGGGGGCGTGACAGCTATCACGCCCCCTCCCATAGGCTTGTCACCGGCAATCAGACCCGGAGCGAACACGCTCCAGGGATTGAATACAAACGGGGTGCCGTGTGCAAGATCACAAGGGTCCTGCAAACAGGCATCTTATCCCCAAAGGATAGGGGATAAGATGTCTAAGCACCGGAGTACCCCTTTAAGTAGATTAGTGTGCCCCCCATTAAGTAGATATGTCTCCACAGTAGACAGGTAGATCCCTCATTAGGTAGATATGTGTCACAGCCAGTTATGTAGGTCACTAAGTACGTAGGTAGCTAGGCAGGCAAGTAGGTAGCCAGGTAAGTAGCTAACCAGTTGCTTCCCTCAATTTCTCCCCATGTAGGTGGGTATTCCCCCTAGGTAATAACCCTGCCTGTAGTAGTAGATATGTCGTCGCCCCCCCCCCCCCCCCCCCCCCGTTGTGCCAAAATAAAAAATCAAACCTTGTGTCATATTTACCTTCTGGCACTTGAGCCAAGCAGCTCAAGTGCTACAGCCTAGAAGTCCTCACTTGTGCTCACCTCCCAGCATCACCTTGATTGATGTATAAAACTCTGTAAGCCAGTATGAGGGAAGTCAGCTTGTTATATGTTTTTATGTACTCTGAGCGTTCTGAGAAATGAGCAGGAGAGGAGCGTTGTGACAGGGGAGTTTTTTTTTTTCATGGGGGCACAGAGGGAGATAATACTGTATAGGTGCACAGAGGGGCCTAATACCATATAGGTTACAGACAGGGTCTTATTACTTTAAGAGGGCAGGCACAAAGGGGGCGGTCTACTATATGAGGCACAAAGGGGACTAACATTATAGGGCAAAATAGATGGCCCTAATACTATATAGGGGGCACAGAGGGGACTAATACTATATGGGAGCACGGAGGTGGATCTACTATTATAAGAGAGCACAGAGGGACCTAATAGAGTTTGAGGGCAAAGAGGTGGGCCTCATACTATATGGGGGAACAGAAGGGGCTAATTCTGCATGGGGGCACAGAAGGGGTCTAATAATATATGGAGTCACTGAGGGGGCCTAAACTTCTAATGGGGCACATAGGTGCCCAATTACCTAACTGACAATATTTAACCCCTTAACGACCACTGACGTATATTTACGACCGTGGCTGGCTCCCAATCTGTAAAGCGCACTTCAAAGCTTCATATCTGCGGGGTCCCGGTTGCTATCAGCAACCAGGAACCGCGACTAATACTGCACATCGCTGATCAGGCTGCTGTCCGGTATTAACCCTTTAGACGCCACGATCAAAGTTGATCGCGACGTCTAATACGGGAGAATACTCGGCCGTTTGCTCAGTAGAGCTGTTCAGGACCGCCGTGTCCCGAGAGGATAGCGGGAAGTGTCTTACCTTCTTCCCGGCTGTCTGCATTTGACTGCTCCAAGCCTGAAATCAAGGTGCAGAAAATACTGATCAATGCATTCCTATGGCAATGCATTGAACAGTGCCTGCAATCAGTGTATGCTATATTATAGCCCCTAGAGGGGGCTATAAAACTGCATAAAAAAGTACATAAAAAAGTTAATAAATGTGATTTTACCTCTTTCCTAATAAAAATCAAAATCACCCCCCTTTTCCCATAAAAAAGTGTGTAAATGAAAACAAAACATATGTGGTATTGCCGCGTGCGTAAATGTCCAAAACATAAAAAATATATTGTTAATTAACCCCTTAAGGACCCTTGACGTACGCATACGGGGATCGGGATGCTTGCTGAAATCATTCAGACCCCCCCATGTCGGCGATCGCGGCAAATTGTAAGTGATTTCACACTTGCGATTTGCGCGATTCCGGGTCATTACGAGTCTATGGTGACCCGGTGACCCGGAATATAAGGGGGATCGCGGTTGTCTAAGACAGCCACGATCCCCCTGAAGGGAAAGGAGTGAGGTGGCAGAGGTGCCACCCCTCCTATCCCTGCTATATGTGGTCTAGACGCGACCACCAATAGCAGATCGGGGGCGGGGGGGGGTTAACTTCACCCACAATAGGCGGGGCAGAACAGGGAAACGACAGAGGACCGGCACGAAGATCCAGTTACCGATCGGAGGCAGCGGGCAACGGAGATCGGCGGGAGGCGATGACGTGCGACTGGATCCGACGGAAGCCGGTGAGTTGCCTAGCAACATCTGGAGGGTACAGTTTGAGACCATTATACAGGGGTCTCTAACTGTAGCCCTCCAGATGTTGCAAAACTGCAACTCCCAGCATGCCCAGACAGCTGTTTGGGCATGCTGGAATATGTAGTTTTGCAACAGCTGGAGGGCTACATTTAGAGGCCACTGTATAGTGATCTCTAAACTGTATTCCTCCAGATCTTGCAAAACTACAACTCCTAGCATACCCAAACAGCTGTTTGCTGTCTGGGCATGATGGGATGTGTAGTTTTGCACCAGCTGGAGGACCACAGTTTGGAGATCACTTTGCAGTGTTCTCTAAAACTGTAGCCCTCCAGATGTTGCAAAACTGCAAATCCCAGCATGCCCAAACAGCAAACAGCTGTCTCAGCATGCTGGGAGTTTTAGTTGCGTACCTCCAGTTATTGCATAACTACATCTCCCAGCATGCCCTTCGGCAATCAGTAAATGCTGGGAGTTGTAGTTTTGCAACAGCTGGAGGCACACTGGTTGGAAAATACTGAGTTAGGTAACAGAACCTAACTGAAGGTTTTCCAACCAGTGTGCCTCCAGCTGTTGCAAAAGTACAACTCCCAGCATGCACAGTCTGTCAGTACATGCTGGGAGTTGTACTTTTGAAACAGCTGGAGGTTTGCCCCCCCAGGTGAACGTACAGGGTACATTCACACGGGCAGGTTTACAGTAAGTTTCCTGCTTCAAGTTTGGGCTGCGGCAAATTTTTAGCCGCAGTGCAAACTCCTAGCAGGAAACTCACCGTAACATGCCAGTGCGAATGTACCCTAAAAACACTACACTACACTACACTAACACATAATAAAGGGTAAAACACAACATATGCACACTGTCCCCCCCAATAAAAATTAAAAACTTATTGTATGGTAGTGTTTCCAAAACGGAGCCTCCAGCTGTTGCAAAACAACAACTCCCAGCATTTCCGGACAGCCACTGAGTGTCCAGGCATGCTGGGAATTTAGCAACAGCTGGAGGCACTCTGTTTGGGAATCACTGGCGTAGAATACCCCTATGTCCACCCCTATGCAATCCCTAATTTATTCCTCAAATGCGCATGGTGCTCTCTCACTAACACTTTACACTAACATGCTGGTGTTGCCCCATACTTTTTATTTTCACAAGCGGTAAAAGGAAAAAAAGACCCCCAAAATTTGTAACACAATTTCTCCTAAATACGGAAATATCCCATATGTGGGCGTAAAATGCTCGGCGGGCGCACAACAAAGCTCAGGAGTGAGAGCGCACCATGTACATTTGAGGCCTAAATTGGTGATTTGCACAGGGGTGGCTGATTTTACAGCGGTACTGACATAAACGGAAAAAAAGAGATACCCACATGTGACCCCATTTTGGAAACTACACCCCTCATGTAATGTAATAATGGGTACAGTGAGCATTTACGACCCACAGGTGTCTGACAGATTTTTGGAACAGTGGTCCGTGAAAATGAAAAATAAAATTTTTCATTTGCACAGCCCACTGTTCCAAAGATCTGTCAAATGCCAGTGGGGTATAAATACTCACTGCACCCCTAATTAAATTCTGTGAGGGGTGTAGTTTCCAAAATGGGGTCACATGTGGGGGGGTCCACTGTTCTGGCACCACGTGGGGCTTTGTAATCGCACATGGCCCCTCACTTCCATTCCAAACAAATTTTTCCCCCAAAAGCTCAATGGCACTCCTTCTCTTCTGAGCATTGTATTGCGCCAGCAGAGCACTTGACGTCCACACATGGGGTATTTCCATACTCAGAAGAGATGGGGTTACAAATTTTGAGGGACATTTTGTCCTATTACCCCTTGTAAAAAATTTAAATTCGAGGGAAAACTATAATTTTAGTGAAAAAAAAAATCATTTACACATCCAACTTTAACGAAAAGTCGTCAAACACCTGTGGGGTGTTAAGGCTCACTGGACCCCTTTTTACGTGCCTTGAGGGGTGTAGTTTCCAAAATAGTATGCCATGTTGTTTTTTTTTTTTTTTTGCTTTTCTGGCACCATAGTGGCTTCCTAAATGGGACATGCCCCCAAAAAAACATTTCAGCAAAATTTGCTTTTCAAAAACCAAATGTGACTCCTTCTATTCTGAGCATTGTAGTTCACCTGCAAAGCATTTTACGTCCTAACATGGGGTATTTCCATACTCATAAGAGATGGGGTTACACATTTTGGGGGGCATTTTGTCCTATTATCCATTGCAAAAATTTTTAATTTGAGGGAAAACTAGCATTTTAGTGAACAAAAAAAATTCATTTACGCATCCAACTTTAACGAAAAGTCGTCAAACACCTGTGGGGTGTTAAGGCTCACTGGACCCCATGTTTCGTGCCTTGAGGGGTGTAGTTTCCAAAATAGTATGCCATGTTTTCTTTTTTGCTCTTCTGGCACCATAGGGGCTTCCTAAATGTGACATGCCCCCCTAAAAACCATTTCAGAAAAACTCACTCTCCAAAATCCCACTGTCGCTCCTTCCCTTCTGAGCCCTTTACTGCGCCCGCCGAACACTTGACATACACATATGAGGTATTTTCTTACTCGAGAGAAATTGGGTTACACATTTTAGGAAGATTTCTCTCCTTTTACCCCTTGTAAAAATTCAATAACTGGGTCTACAAGAACACGTGAGTGTAAAAAATGAAGATTTTGAATTTTCTCCTTCAATTTGCTGCTACTCCTTTGAAACACCTAAAGGGTAAACAAACCTTTTGAATGTCATTTTAAATACTTTGAGGGGTGCAGTTTTTATAATGGGGTCATTTGTGGGGTATTTCTAATAAGAAGGCCCTTCAAATCCACTTAAAAAAAGAACTGGTCCCTGAAAAATTTCGATTTTGAAAATTTTGTGAAAAAAGTTATAGGGGGTCAGAATATGTCGATTTTTTCCAGAAGTACACCAAAATCAAACCTATATAAGTAGGATATCATTTTATCCGTATGGACCTACAGAATAAATATAAGGTGTCATTTTTACTGAAAAATTTACTGCATAGAAATGGAAGTCTCCAAAAATGGAAGTCTCCAAGTGCTATCATCTGTTTACACAAAATGAAGGTGTATACAGGGGCAACAAATAATTACTGGGAAAATAGCTCCTTCTCCACACATGTACACATGTCATTGATTCCGATTGTTTATATGCAACACGCATTACCCAGTATTACCTACGATTGGATGAAACATATAGAATAAATTAGCACTTTATTATCTTGAAAATTACAATTAATTAAATTAGTTTGACAATTTATATTTTAGTCAAATCACTGATTAGTTATCATCTATTTTCATTGTGTTATTAAATGTAGCCAGGTCTGTTTTGGCTTTGTTCATCTTTCTACTATTGTGATTAGTAGAATAAACACTGTAAGGGCATATTCTCATAGAAAAGAAAAAGACTGAAAAATCAGATGTGGATTGGCCCCATTTTATTAGCCTGACACCTCTCAGAGGTGACTGGCAGCTGGCTACTATGTACTGTATCTGTGTACAATAGGGTGGCAAATTTTTCCACTTTTTTTCTCCTAATACCCTGCAAAAGCTTTCCACCCATATGGGTAATTCACCCGTGCAAAATCTGGACAATATCTGTCTCCGCTAGTAGGTTCATATTTTACGTGGGAATGCAGCTAGAATACTGTTCCTATTAGTCCTGCAGAACCAGCCTATGAGTGGAAATCTTTTTCTCAAACTTTTTTTCCCGGGACTAGACCCCTGGCCAGTGTATCACTAAATACCCATGCCATACAGTGTCTGTGGAGAGGACGGTGAAACTTGTGACAGATGTGTCTGCAAGAGTATGTGGTCAAGAGGCACGCAATAGCCAAACTCTGTCTACTCTCTTATCCTCACAGGTCTTGGCCAAATTTGACAATCAGGATCAATTTGTTACCAGCTTTCCTTCTGAGGATGACCTAGGTTGGGTTGCACAAGCTGTTGGGTTGCTACCTCAACATGGTGGGGCTCTGGGTCACTTCATACACTACATCATCAAGTGGGCAGGGGAGCTGCATAAGAAACATTTTCTGCACAATTTGAGGCACATTTGCCATAAAAATCTTGAAGCTTGCAGTGGAGACAGACTACATTGTCCAATCTGAACCAAATTTTGCACGCAAGTAGCCCTTGTGGTTTGGCAACTTTTACCAAGTGTTACGATTTGATCAGAGAAAAAAGTGGAAAAACTAGTGTATATAGCAGTCCATAAATCACTGTGATAGTAAAACCACACAATTAGGTTAAACCACACAATTGTAACTGCCTCACACCAGTTTCCCATAGTATGTGTCAGCATCCGTGCTGTTGATTCTGTAGTTGGCCGCTCATTTTTTATGTGCATCTCTATGCAGGTCTTGAACACATCATTGTTGTTTCTTTCATGTGTAGTTGAGGCCCTGTTCAGGCAGATACAGAAACATCAAATTAATGAGCAAGTTCCCTAGAAAGGAATGTAACCCCTTCAGGACCAGGCCACTCTTCATTTTTGCACTTTTGTTTTTTTCCTCCTCCCCTTCTAAAAGTCAGAACACTTTCAATTTTCCACCTACAGACCCAGGGTTGTCGAAATCCTATCACCTGACGCCTGGGGCATGCAGTTCCGGGAGCCAGGCATGTGAATTTTTCATGCAATTAGCCCTGCTTCAGGCAAGCATAGCCTGCCGGACCGACAAACCCCCAATGATTTTGATATGGGTGTATGAAGCGGGCTCCTTACTCATACCCGCTCCATACCCATTAGTCCCCAGTTGATTGCTGTGACTGGGGGCCGTTGCTAACAGCCTTGCATGCGGTGATCGCCGCAGCTGGCTGTTAACCCTTTTGCTTGCCACAGTCAAAGCTGACAGCAGTGTCTAAAGGAACCTTTCAACCATCCATGGTGGTCTAGTAGGGTGGATTGTCTGTGGGGGGCGATCCACTGTGGAGGTAGCCAGAGGGCTTACCTCTCCTTTCATGGCTGCCGTTGATCTGTATTTGATTGAGCCTGCCTGGGGCCGGCTCAACCAAATAAGCACAGATCACATAGATCAATGGAGTTCATTAAAACTGTATTGGTCTGTATGAGGAATCTGATGATTCCTTATTAAAGTTCCCTAAGGGACTAATAAAGTGAAAAAAAAGTTTAATAAAAAACAAACAAAAAAACACATTAACCCTTTTCATATTAAAAGTTTAATTTACCCCTCCTTTTCCCATTTTCCATGGAAAAAACATGTAAACATAATAAAAATAAATGTAGTCGGTATCGTCACGTGCATAATTGCCTAAACTATTAAAATATAACATTATATATCCCATACGTTCAATGGCGTTAAAGTAAAAAAAAACTAACGCCAGAAATGCGATTTTTTTTAATAACATATCCCACAAAAAATGAAGTAAAAGTCGATCAAAAAGTTAAATCAATACCAAAATGGGGCAAACAACAGATTATGACACAAAAAAATTAGCTCTCATACAGCCTGGTAAACGGAAAAATATAAATGTTATAGGGGTAAAAAAAATGGCAATAAAAAAAAAAATTCTAAAAAGTTTAGAATTTTTTTAAATTAGTAAAACATGATGGAAACTATACAAACTTGGTATTGCTGTAATCAGGCGACCTAAATTATCAAGATAACATAAGTTTAACCACAAGGTGAATGGCATAAAAAAATCAAATGCTACATACACATACGCCATTAACCGTGGTTAAAGAAAGTTTTTTTTTTTATAGTTCGGACATTTATGCACGGGGCGATACCACATATGTTCACGTTTATTTTTGTTTACATATTTTTTTTCTAAATTGGAAAAGGGTGGTGATTCAAACTTTTATTAGGGAAGGGGTTAAATCACTTTTTTAAAACTTTTTTTTACACTAAGATAACTGAAAGCTCTTGGGAGATTTTAAATCCTATCAAAACTAAGAACACAGTGCCCACTGGCAAAGTGCAGTTACTGTCCCAGCGTGCACCACAGGTAAGTACGTAGTAGTGGCAGTGTGATTGGTATTGTGCTGGATCACCTTTATGAGGCACCCGTAAATGAAAATGTTATGGGAGGCACTTTGTTATGAAGATATTTGGTCCAGGCACACACTGGTATAGAGAAATTATAAGGGACCTGTGGGTGGCAAATAACGCTGTATGATGCTTTAATGCACACACACACACACACACACACACTCTCACACTCTCTCTCTCTTATGGGGGAGTAATTAGCTGTAACAGGGATACATCTGGAGATAGAACATAATGGCCCTAATTTACTAAGCTAAAACCCACTAGTTTTTGTTGGCTTTTTCCAAGTTATTTTGAAGCATAGTGACTGAGACATATCTCAGACATATCTCAGACTGTGTGCGACAATGTGCATCAGGAAAATCTTACTAACCCTACATTGCGGAAAAGCCAAAAAGGGGTGCGGTCTGACACAAAGGGGGTGTGGGCGGACAAAAAAGTGGCGTGGTTTCACAACCCAACCTATTCACTATTGAATTCACAGAAAATCCTGTACATAAAAAGCTGGAAATTTCCACCTAGAAATTGCCATTCAGAAAATTCTCCCGACTTGTAAATCTTTGAATCCCCATAGTAAATAGAAAGGAATCCTGCAAGTCTGAAACAACATTTCACACTAGTAAAAAACCTAGCACTCTTAGTAAATGAGGCCCAATGATGTGAAGATATTGGCCAATACAAACTTTAACACACTCCTTTTTTAGGTATTTATGGTACATTGTTATGGATACATCTGTATCTTCAGTTTTCAGGCATAAGGCAGAGAGTCTCATACTGTGTAGTACAATGGTAATACTAGATAGCCGACTCCTTTACATTTTTTGCATAGGTATTGGCCTGATTTTCCAGTGGATGTCAATTATTAAGCTAATTCTTGGAAATTTAGGATGATTTACCTAGTAATTCAATAACCAGTAAAATTCTGTTGAATTATTAATCACATTGTCACAGTGTGACCTCTGGACTGTAATAAATGTCTTCTAAGGCATTATGAAGATTTTTAGAACAGCGCCCTTCTTTGTTTAATTTTGTAGCATTACACTTATGTAGCAGAGCTGTACTTATTTAACAACTTATGTTTTCATGGAGTCTTAAAGGCGTTAGCCAGCCTTATAAAACTGATGGCTTATTCTTAGCATATACTGTAGGAGTGGGTACTGTTCATCACTTTTGCATATGCAGCTCCTGAAACTTTTCTGGATGCCGTGGAGAGATCTCTGGCTTGGTGGTGAACAGGTATGCTTCAAAATACATAAGGAGATCTGGTACTTCCAGGTCCAAAATCCAGTTTTATTTCAGATCCATAAATAATGCCTTGTAGATATACACATAGGGGGAGATTTATCAAAACCTGTGCAGAGGAAGAGTGGTGCAGTTGCCCATAGCAACCAATCAGATTGCTTCTTTCATTTTCCACAGACCCCTGCAAACCAGTTGTTTTAAAGGGCTGTGGATGGGAAGGGGACAAAGGTTCAGTACCTTGCACTGCTGCTACTAAACCTACAATGCAGGTACAAGCGCTTCTAAACATTAAACTGGCTCGCACAAGCTTCCTGCCTTATATAGCTAATTTGTAGGGTGCAGGGAGTCAGACCTTCACTAATCTAGTACTGCTTGTTACGCCGAGCACTCCGGGTCCCTGCTCCTCCCCGGAGTGCTCGCGGCGTTCTCCTCTCTGCAGCGCCCCGGTCAGACCCGCTGACCGGGAGCGCTGCACTGACACTGCCGACGAGGATGCGATTCGCATAGCGGGACGCGCCCGCTCGCGAATCGCATCCCAAGCTACTTGCCTGTCCCGGTCCCCTGCTGTCACATTCTGGCGTGCGCGGCTCCGCTCTCTAGGGCGCGCGTGCGCCAGCTCTCTAAGATTTAAAGGGCCAGTGCACCAATGATTGGTGCCTGGCCCAATCAATCTGTAATTAGCTCCCATCTGCTCCACGCCTATATAACCTCACTTCCCCTTCCCAGTATTGCCGGATCTTGTTGCCTTGTGCCAGAGAAAGCGTTTTGTGTATGTTCCAAGCCTGTGTTCTAGACCTTCTGCTGTTGCCCCTGACTACGACCCTTGCTGCCTGCCCTGACCTTCTGCTACGTCCGACCTTGCTCTTGCCTTGTCCTTCTGTACCGCGCCTTTCTCAGCAGTCAGAGAGGTTGAGCCGTTACCGGTGGATACGACCTGGTTGCTACCGCCGCTGCAAGACCATCCCGCTTTGCGGGGGGCTCTGGTGAATACCAGTAGCAACTTAGAACCGGTCCACCGGTACGGTCCACGCCAATCCCTCTCTGACACAGAGGATCCACCTCCAGCCTGCCGAATCATAACACTGCTTGTCTATTCTGTGGATTGGCAGGCTCACCATAGTGATGTGTGTCAGACACGCTGGTCGTGAGCCCTCTCTTGTCATGTCCCCGCTGCCGGTGGGGCTGGGATTCGCATTGCGGGACATGCCCGCATTCGAATCCCAGCCCGTCACTCACCTCCCTGGTCTTTCTGTTCCCGCTGCCCCGTCGTGTGTCCCCCTACCTCCTAGGGCGCGCGCGTGCCGGAACTCTTACATTAAAAGGGCCTGTGCTCAAAGGGGTGTAGCCCAGGCCAGGGCGTTTCCGGACAGTAGGCTAATGACAAAGGCCACCTTTGCATGTTCTGGTGGAAACAGTTCAGACATGAGCTCCAAGTGCATGGAACACTGGGTAACGAAGCCACTGCCTGACTTGGAATCCACATCATACTTGGAAGGTAAAGGCAGATGTAGCTGGGAGCCAGAAGACACTACAGGAACAGGAGGTGGGAGTGGGCCCGGTTGCGGTACCTGCTGCTGTTGCAAGGCAAAAAGCTGAAAGTTGAGAAAGTTGCTGTGTCTGTCAGGACAACTGCTGTGACTGACGTACCACAACGAAGGGAAGATGACTTCAGGCAGGGGTACCTCAGCGGGATCCATGGCCGGATCTTACTGTAACACTCACGTTTCAGAAGACAGGAACTCCGGTGGATGTGGATCCGCTGGACCTGTGTGGCAGATAAATCGGACCGTACCAGGGAGCCGAGTCTAAGGTGCCGCTGGTTTTCACCCAGGTCACTACCTCTGGCACGGCTCGACCACACAGGCGGCTGAGGAGATGCGAGGCACAGGAGGGATAAAGCAGCTCGTAGTCTGGATAGCAGAAGATCAGGGCAGGCGGCAGGGTTGCGTAGTCTGGACATAGCAGGAGGTTAATAGGCAGGCGGCAGAGAAGCAAGGTCAGATCACAAGGCAAAGGATCAGATACATGGCAAGGCAGAAATAGGAATGCTTTATCTCAGGCTCAAGGCAACAAAGATCCAGCAGGGGAGTGAGGAGGGTGGAGGAATATATAAATGAGCCACAGGTGAATCACACTAATGAGCGCACTGGCCCTTTAAATCTTAAAGCTCCAGGTGGAGGAGAAGCACCAGGTGAGTGACGGACTGGGGCCCGCATGCGAACGTGTCCCGCGATGCGTGTCCCAGCCCCTCCGGCAGAAGCAGGTACGGGACCATGCGCTCACGGCCAGCGTGTGGGGCCGAAGCGCATAACATAACATGCCTCTAAGATCCATAAACACCGTCTTCCAGTGACGCGTCTTGTCAAGCCCTTCTAAATTTCTTCTATTAAGAGACAAAATCTGAACTGTAAGGTGCAATTCCACACCGAACCCCTCGTCATGCAAGTGGGGGATTTGCATAAGGAAAAAATTGAGTTTTATGTGCTACCACATTGTACTTCAGAGCTTCTTCTTGGTCTTCCTTGGCTTCAACGTCTTCACAACTCTACTGGAAATCTGGTGAAATCACTTGTTGGGGGCAATTTTGCCAAGATCACTATCTTGTGCCTCCTCTTCGGCCTGTTAATAAAAGCTTCAAAGCCGATGTTCTTTCCAGATCCTCTGATGTCGCAGGATTGGACTCCACGGCAAGGCATAATGTTCCTCAGGTGTTATCTTCTGTTAACTCAGATGTAAAGTCTTGAATTGGGAACATTCTTCTTTGCCAGTTGGTCACCTTAGAAGACGGAAGACTCCACGATAGAAACCTGCAAGTCCCTTACAGCTTTTGCCCATTCCAGAAAGCCCTTGGTCTCATGTAGTGGGGAACTTTCTTGCCTGTCCTAACTTGACCTGTATATGTCATGTTACGTAAATATAGTGCAAGTGCCAGATTAGAGCAAGTGAAAACATGCACCAGTTAGACTCCCATACTAGTAGGGGTGTAGTTAGTGAGGCAGAGAGGGCATGTTGCCCTTGTGCAAGGGCTAGGAGGGGATTTCTGTCCAGCAAACAGGGGACCAACCCAAACCAAAACCTAGCTAATATAAAACAATACATATTTAGCTAACATAGAGGGGAAATCTACCTGGAATTGAAGGCTACATGCCAAATGGAGTGTTTGCTTACTTACCTACCTAATGGGGCCTTCCTAACTATTCATCAGGGTCTAGTTATCTTCCAAATGGGACTCTACCCACCTACTATTTATGGGGTTTAGCTATCTACAAATGGGGGGTTTGGGGACACAAAGTTGGAACATATTTGTATGACCTAAACATAACTATTAGTGAGGGGTACTATTACGTTTTGCACTACTACTGTGTATGGAACCAAGTAGACATTATTACCATTTGGGGCTCTATGGGTGTTAAAAATGCGGGGAGAGTGCAAAAAAAAAAGGAGTCTAAATGTTTGTCTCACAGATTTTGGGACGAGTCTCAGCTAAAAAAAAAAGTATTTAATGTAGTCTAGGCTAAATTGAGAGGAAAAGAAAAAGAAAGCAACTTAGATCAGAGAAGTCGCCACCTGTGTATGGTCACTGTATGGAGGGGGATATATTGGGGCTATATTGATGCTTGTACAATAGTAGTGTACATATATCCCAACTGAAGGTAGAGGTGGCAAAATAACCATGATTTGCTTTGTTTTTATTGGGAGGGGAGAGGGATGGGGGAAATCAGAATGTTTGCCTTAAGTGCAGAAACGCCTAGCTTTGACTCTACAAGTGGAAGGCCATAGAAAGGGGAAGGTCCAATCTCCTCAAACTAGCTGAGGATAATATGTCTGGAGAGTCCAGTGTAGATTACTGTGTATTGAAGTACAGTATGGATTAGTAGTATGGAGGCTAGACCCTGGCTTGCATAGGATAAAACCCCAGTGAAGACTTCAGTATACCCAGAAACACCAGCTTTTTTGTCAGAGTGAGAGAGGACCACATCTTCTAGTTTTCCCATATTGTCTACTAGCCAGCAAGGAGAAGTTATAAATGTGCCTTGCTTCTTTCCAGAACCTTTAGTAAAAAATATGTCTGGCACTATCAGGATGTTATGCAGTTCACAATGAGGGATAATGTAGCTACATGTCCGCTTACACCTATTACTACTTCTTGGTGGTGCTTAGAATAAAGTGGTATATTAGCAATGCATAAATAGAAAAAAGGCTATAGCACTCACCACTGTAGTATCCAAAATGTCTTTATTTTCTTCAGTGTATATTCACAGCTGCAGAGGGGAGGTGATGGTGTATGGGCAGGGGAACTGCAATCAGCGCGACAGCTGTTTCAGGCGATCTCACGCTATTTCTCAAGTTTTGAAGCTTGAGAAAGAGTGAGATCTCTTGAAACAGCTGTCACGCTGATTGCAGCTCCCCTGCCTGTAAAGCATCACCTCCCCACTGCAACTGTGAATATGCACTGAAGAAAATAAAGACATTTTGGATACTACAGTGTTGAGTGCTGTAGCCTTTTTTTTATTTATGCATTGCTATCATTCCAGGACTATTGTTGAGCGGCATAGGCCATATTTGAATTAGCAATATTTTGTGAATATATGGATGAATATTCGTCATATATTCGCAAAATTCGCACATTCGCAATATTCACAGCCTTTTTTTTTACTATGCGCCATAAAAATTGCATGCGCATGCACATTCACCATAAAATTCGTATGCACATGAGCAATATGGCATGATAGAAGAGCTAAAAGAAGGGAGGGATCAATATGTGCAAAAATTTGCATATGCAAATTTCCGGGCGCCCACCAGTCTGACACAGTAACTAGCATTTGAGCCTTATTTACACCATAAGCTGGAAGCAGGGAGGGATGATCACTGTGATGTGTACAGTGGAAAAAAAATGTGAATATTCGTAATTGCGAATATTTAGCGCTATATTCGCAATATTCGCATATTTGCGAATATGCAATATTCGCAATAAATATTTGCATTGCGAATATTCGCGCCCAACACTATCCAGGACCTGCAGGTCTTTGGGTCGAGCTGGTCATCAGTGTAAAAAACAATTGCCTGAAAACAGCAGCTGGCCATTGCAAAGAGTCAAGTGGTATTACAAGTTCCAGGAGAACCCATTGGGAACGAATCAGTGTGTATTATATACCTCTTGCAGAATAGAGGTATGGGAGCTGTGAGTACTAAAGCATACTGATCAGCAAAAGGTACAGTACATCTTCAACCCACACTAGCCTAAAGTTAGGGTGTTCCCCTGATCTGTCCATACATACTATAAACTCTGGACCAAGGTTTGCCTATCAACTGTGAATTTACTACTGTTCTTGTGGATCAAATGAGTAAAGTCAATCATTGTGTCCTGCTGCTTCTTATACATTACACTACCAGCAGTATTACTCTTATTTTCTTACTGACCCTGCTCCGGGGCGGCCTGCTGGAATAGCTCAGGCCCATGATTGGCAGTAGCACTGTAAGACCAGGTTGCCTACGGGTACACCTTTTTCTAGTGCAGTTCAACGTGGCTTCTGTTTTTTTTTTTTTTTTTTTTTTAATGCTGGTTTCATTCTTTGTAACATCTATTTGCAAAACTTTAGCAGTTGCTTGTAGAAACTTACTGGCTAAAGAATCACAGATTTTAGTCTACAAGACATATAGGAGCCCAGAAAACAACAGACAAATTCGACCTATGAAGACAAGAAGAGCGAGGGAAGATGACTCCCAGTCCTGGGCTTTTGCAAGGAGGTGTGCTTGAATGTGTGCTTGAACTAGGCAATGAACAAAGATAACTAGAAAGAAGGGTGTAAGGGTCTCTTAGCTTGGTATAGTGGAGATTGTGGTCTCTTAGCTTGGTATAGCAGAGTTAGGCATTGACTGTCTCACCTTCTCCCTCTGTGCTGAGCCTGCTATGCTGCAGAATGAAGCTTCACTCTTCAGCTTAGTGACTCTCCCCCACATGTGCAATGGGTGTGGCCACAGCTATTATGCTGCAGAGTGGAGCTTCATTCTGCATCAAAGTAGGCTCTGCACAGTCGGAGGAGGCGTGATAATGAAGAAGCTAACGTGCACAGAGCTTCAGAACACTGGACATCACTGTGCACGGGATGGGGGGGGGGGGGGGTGGAGGTTTGGAGGGCATGGAAACACTCCCCCCCTGTTAAAAGGTCCTCATTACCATATCCAGAAGACCAGGGATTACAGAAGAAAGGAGGCACAGAGAGAAGGTCAGTAAGTATGATTTTCATTAGTGTCACCCACACTATAACCCTGTACCAACAGGTATGTGCGGGTGAGACTGGTGACATATCGTTACAACTATCGGCAAAGCTATTTTTGCCATTGGAGGAGTACATTTTTCGATGGTTCTTGCCTCCAAAAATGCTGGTAGGATTATGACCCAGCTTATCAGTTCTCAAAAATTAAATACTGTTTGAGAAGCAAACACAAATATTGGTGCCAACTCATAATGCCCAGGAGTGCTTGATATAGTAAGGTTAGTAGCTGCCCTCTCACTTATTTCTAAAACAATTAAATTTTCATCTCTCCTTTTTTTTTTTTTTGCTGTAAACTAATTTTAACACATAAGGACAGCTGTAGACAGCTAATTACTCCACTATGGTTTCACTGTTTTCGTGAACTGCTCTGTGGGATGTCAGAATATTTAATTTCAGGATGTTAAAAAGATTCCAAAATGTCACAATAATTATATCACAGCAGGCAATTAAAACACTGGAAAATGCCAACTGACTGAGTGTGTTCCTTGTTATTTGAGGGGCTAATGAGTGACTGACACACAAAAAGGAACACAAGTCATGCCTGGCGTGGGGATACAATTTGGTGGACACAAAACACATGGCTTTCGACAATTTTTCAGTATATAAATATACACTACAACATGTTCTAATTAAGTTTGTTAGTTATTTATTTGAAAATTTATTACAACTGTAATTTCATACGGAACCAATTATAGGATTCTTACAGATAAAAAAACAACACATTTTTTTCTAGTAAATTTTGTTTGCATCCCAAATATCAGGTTTCTTGTGACGTAGGTCATAAGAGAATTGAGCTTCTTCTTTATTATCAGTGGTTTCTGTCCCTTTATGCTTTACTGGGTACAGCCAGGGACCTAAAAATATAAACAAAACTGATACTAACACACAGGCAGATTGTATTATTAGAAGAAAGCAATATTTCTAGCAAGAACCACTTTTTATATGGTTGAGTTTAAGTTATAATATTTAACATTTTTACTGTAATTTTACATTTATTTATGCAATATTTGCATCACCCCCAAAGTAACAGTTTATTGAGCTTTACAATAATAATAAACATATGATGCATAAAAAAAACCATGGGTCAAGTGAGGTACTACGAAAGGAGTCAAACAGTAGGTATAATATGGTAGCACATAAGTAGCGATCTGGCTTTATGAGAGCAAGAGAACCAGTTATGACAGTGATCACACAGCCCTTTAATAACAACAGAACAAGAGAAGACAGCAACAAAAAGGGAGACAGAGAAGAAAGAATAGAAAGGGTAGGAACAGAGGAGCAATGGGGGGGGGGGGGGAGATTAGGCAATAAAAGGAGCAAAAGGGGAGGGCAGTGGGGGGGGGGGAGAGAAGCACACTTACAGATTCTCATATACCTTGCAGGCCCGAACACTCCTGTTGTGGAAGAAAATTCCCCAGAGACTGGTTTCCAAGGGTAAAAAGGATAGAAGAACCAGCTGGAGGGGGTAGGGTGGTGGGGCGACACCTTAAATTGAAAACTTTACATTACTATGTATTGTTTTTGATATAGTTTGCAAGTGTAGGGATTACATTTCTTCACAGTGGGGGAGGTGGAGGAGAACAAGGTCTCTACCATCTACCAGCTCTGTGATGTCATCCTAAAGGGGTGGAAGAGGATTCCAGTGACAACCTGTGAAGCTCTATTGAGCTCAATGCCCAAGAGGCTTAATGTTGGTAACACAAAATATTGATACTTTTGGCCCAATTTGGACATTTCCACTTAGGTGTGTACTTACTTTTGTTGCCAAGATTAAGACATCAATGGCTGTGTGTTGAGTTATTTTTGAGGGGACACAACAATAAACACTATTAAGGTATGTTCACACTGTGGAATTTCCACGGAATTCCATTTTACTGAGGTCTTCTATCATAAATTAAAGATGTTTCAAATTGTAATTTGTGGAGACAGATGGCCGGGACAATAATGTATGTATGTATTTATTGTAATTGGGAAAGACAATGTCATTGTAATTATACAATATGAACTGGTTTTAATTGACAAATTACTGAAAAACTCTTCTTGCAATTCCAATGTCTCTGCTCTGTATGGGAAAAATCTTTTATTTTTTATGTACGGGATGATGGGAGTTGTAATTCCTGAATTCGAGTACAGTGGTTCCAGCAGGAGAAGCAGGGAGTCTATGGCCGTCCTGGAGCCGTATGAATGGAAGAAATAAAGTTTTGAAATATACAGTAGCTGCTCTAATTAGAGCAAATTAAGGTTAATTGAATAATGAGACCACATCCAATTAACCTGTTAAGGACCAAGGAGGTACCGGTACGTCCTGAGTCCTTTCCCTCTCTATAACACGGGGCCACGACGTGGCCGGGACCTGTGGCTAATAGCGCGCTGCAATGATCGCGGTGCCGCACGCTATTAACCCTTTAGACTAAAGTGAAAGTAAATCACTGCCGGTTAGCTCAGGGGGCTGTTCGGGATCGCCGCGGCGAAATCACGGCATCCCAAACAGCTCTGGGACACGAGGAGGGTCTCCTACCTTGCCTCCTGGTGTCAGATCGCCGAATGACTGCTCAGTGCCTGAGATCCAGGCATGCGCAGTCAAGCGCAGAATCATTGATCACTGGTTTCCTATGTGAAACCAGTGATCAATGTAAAAGATCAGTGTGTGCAGTGTTATAGCTCCCTATGGGAGCTATAACATTGCAAAAAAAAAAGTGAAAAAAAAAGTGAATAAAGATCATTTGACACCTCCCCTAATAGAAGTTTGAATCACCCCCCTTTTCCCATTTAAAAAAAAAAACTGTGTAAATAAAAATATGTGGTATCGCGGAAATATCCAAATTATAAAAATATATCATTAATTAAACAGCACAGTCAATGGCATGCGCGCAAAAAAATTCCAAAGTCCAAAATAGTGTATTTTTGGTCACTTTTTAGATCATGAAAAAATGATAAACGATCAACAAGTCCGATCAATACAAAAATGATACCACTAAAAACTTCAGATCACGGTGCAAAAAATGAGCCCTCATACCGCCCCATATGCGGTAAACCAAAAAAGTTATAGGGGTCAGAAGATGACAATTTTAAACATCTACATTTTCCTGCATGTAGTTATGATTTTTTTCAGAAGACAAAATCAAACCTATATAAGTAGGGTATCATTTTAATCGTATGGACCTACAGAATAAAGTGAGTGTGTCATTTTTACCCAAAAATGTACTGCGTACAAACAGAAGCCCCCAAAAATTACAAAATGGCGTTTTTGTTTAAATTTTGTCTCCGATTTTTTTTCCGTTTTGCCGTAGATTTTTGGGTAAAATGACTGATGTCATTACAAATTACAATTGGTGGTGCAAAAAATAAGCCATCATATGGATTTTTAGGTGCAAAATTGAAAGGGTTATGATTTTTTAAAGGTAAGGAGGAAAAAACTAAAGTGCAAAAACGGAAAAACCCCTGGTCCTTAAGTGGTTAAGGTCAAATATGTAATGTAGGTCAAGAGGTTTAACCTTAATTGGCTGTGGTTTTATTATTCAATTAAGGTCTTTCCCTTCTATTTCCTGTTCTTTATTCATCTGTCTGCTTTGTGAGCGAAAAAAAATTGATAATAATTATACATATTTTGTACCGTGATCCCTCAACATACGATAGTAATTAGTTCCAAATGAACCATCGTTAGTTGAAGCCATTGTATATTGAAGGATCCATGCAATTTTAAGTATAGGAAGTTTACACTCACCTGTCCCGGCCGCTCTGGACAGTCACCGCTGCCCTGGATGTCGCCCTCCATTGCTGTCGTCGCGTCCCTGGGAGGTCCCCACTGCTCTGGACCGTCTCTGCTGCCTGGGATCATCGCTCTTCATCACCATCATCACGTCGCTGCGCACGCCGTTCCTATCGGATGATGGGACGGCGTGCGCGGCAACGTGATGATGACGAAGGACGGCAATGCAGGGGATCCTGAAGAGGACCGTCCGGAGCACCGGGGACAGGTGAGTGATCATCACCGGACCACACGGGGCACCTTAAACAGCTATCTGGCGGCAGCTGAAGCAGTCTGCGCTGCCGGATAGCCGTTTATGCGATGGCCCCTACATACAAAAGCATCGTATGTTGATACTGCCTTCACAATGCGATGGCCTCTGAGTGGCCATCGTATGTTGAAATTATCGTATGTCGGGACCATCGTAGGGTCACTATATATATATATATATATATATATATGTATGATCTAATGTGAAAGTTTACATCTACATACATCTACAGTATATATTATTACATATCATCCATACAGTACATATACTTGTTTACGTGTACGTCTTCAACAGTATAGAGATATGCTGCATTACCCACCTGCAGTTAGTTTGCTAACAGTGCAAAATATATGTTTACAAACTTCTGTGGGTACCACCGATCCTGCAGCATATCTGACCTGGGTTAAAGGAATGAGACCCGTGTGATGCACGGCGCTCCAGCCGGAAATACCGGCCGTGAGCGCACCTCCTCTTTGTCCACCGCCGGCGGGGCTGGGATTCGTATTGCCGGACGCGCCCGCATGCGAGTCCCAGCCCGTCACTCACCTCCATCCTAGGTCTCTGTGTCTCAGCTCTGGCGCGTGCGTCCCCGTCTCCCAGCGCGCTTGCGCTGGAGCTTTGAAATTTAAAGGGCCAGTGCGCCCGTACTTAGTAACACACCTGTACCTCTCTTATAAGTTTCAGCCCCTTCCTATTGCCCTTGCCAGATCTTTGTTTGCCCTAGCGCCATAGAGAAAGCAGTTTTATAGTGTTCCTTTCCGTGTACCAGACCTTGCATTCCGTGATTTGACCGTGTTCCTAGCCGCCTGCCTACTGACCTTCTGCTTCCCTACTGACTACGCTCCTTGGCCGCCTGCCCTGACCTCTTGCCTGCCTGACTACGTCCTGCCTGTTCCTTTTGTACCACGCTTCACCTCAGCTGCCTGTGGGGTTGAGTCGTGCCAGGGGTAGCAACCTGGGTGCCGCCTGCCACAGCAAGTCCATCCCGCTTTGCCGCAGGCTCTGGTGAAAACCAGCGGCACCTTAGACTCCGCTCCCTGGTATGGCCTGCGTCATCTGCCCCACAGGATCAGTGGATCTACTACATCTCCTGCTCCCGACCACCATGGAATTATGGATTTCCTACCTCCTAGGTACCTGCCATCTGCCGTGAGTTTTACAGTAAGATCCGGCCATGTATCCCGCTGAGGTTCACAATAGTTGGCCCATCAGGCGCAGCAATTGAGTCAACTGTCCACCATGGCGCAGTTACTTCTGTCCACACAACTGCAGTCTCCACCAGTTCCGAAGTGGATCTAAACTTTGTCTTCCTCGAAGTACGATGGAGATTCTAAGCTTTGTAGGGGATTTCTTACTCAGTGCTCCCTGCATCTGGAGCTCTTGGCAGATCTGTTTCCTACGGAGCATTCTAAGGTGGATTTTGTGGTTAGCCTGTTGTCTGGAAAGGCCCTGGAATGGGCTACTCTGCTCTGGGATAATAGTGATCCAATTACCTCGAACATCACGGCCTTCTTGTCTGAATTCATGCACGTGCCTCCTCTGCTGAGACGGCTCTTCTTAACCTAAGACAAGGGACTTCCTCCGTTGGAGACTATGCAGTCCAGTTTCGTATCCTTGCTTCAGACTTGGCATGGAACGACGAGGCCTTGTGTGCTCTATTTAAAAAAGGACTTACTAGTAGAATAAAGGACGTTCTTGATGCACGAGATTCTCCGACTAACCTGAACTGATCCGTTTGGCCGCATGTATTGATGTGCGTTTTTCTGAAAGACAGGAGGAGCTACATAATGAAACTGTACCTACTGAAAAGGCTAAGCAGGTGAAACATTTTCCCCTCACCCAGGAGGAGAGATTCCGATGACGCAGCCAGAATTTGTATCTTTAGTGTGCCTGCCTGGAGCACTTGCTCAAAGACTGTCCTTCCCTTCCTCAGTGCCCAGGAAAACGTCCGCACCTAGGATACGTTGGAGAGGCGTCTTTGGGTGTGAATACCGTCTCTCCTCCTTTGAATATTTCCGTACAAGTTCACGTTTCTGCTCTTACTTCTTTCTTCGCTGCTGCATTTTTGGATTCAGGTTCAGCTGGTAACTTCATAGATGCTTTTCTCGTGCACATATATCGCCTTCCTGTGATGCGCCTTGCCAAGCCTCTGTTCATCTCCTCCGTCATAGGACAAAATCTGGAATGTAGAGTGCTTTATTGCACGGAGTCTCTTCTTTTGCAGGTGGGAGTCTTGCATAAGGAAAGGATTGAATTCCTTGTGTTTCCACATTGTACTTCACAGATACTACTTGGTCTTCCTTGGCTCCAGCGCCATTCCCCGCAGCTTGACTGGAAATCTGGAGAGATCACCCGCTGGGGACAGTGTTGTCAAAATCGTTGTCTAGAATCGGTCCAGCCTAAAATTGTTTCCACCGTTCCTCCTATGCCTGATCTGCTCTTCCCTTATCAGGATTTTTCTGATGTCTTCTTACGACTGCGCCATTGATTTACTGCCTGGGACTATGCCACCTCGTGGTAGAATTTCTCCTTTGTCAGTCCTGGAGACTCAAGCCATGCAAAAATACATCCAAGAGAATCTCCAAAAGGGATTTATCCGAAAATCCTCTTCTCCAGCCGGAGCCAGATTCTTCTTTGTAAGCAAGAAGGATGGTTCTCTCCATCCATGTATCGACTACAGAGGTCTCAAAAAATCACAGTCAAGAATCGTTATCCTCTTCCTTTGATCACAGAACTTTTTGATCGTCTTCGAGGGGACCAAGTCTTCTCCAAACTGGATTTATGTGGAGCCTATAATTTAATTCGAATTCAAGAGGGGGACGAGAGGAAAACGGCTTTCGACACACGAGATGGACATTTTGAGTACATTGTGATGCCTTTTGGTCTTTGCAATGCTCCAGCTGTTTTTCAGGAATTTTTCAATGATATCTTCCGCGACCTTCTCTATACCTGTGTTGTCATTTACCTTGATGATATTTTGATCTATTCTTCCAACTTGGAGGAGCATGGAACTCATGTTCGTCTGGTCCTTCTTCGCCTCCCGAGGAATCATCTCTATGCCAAACTGGAGAAATGCCTTTTCGAGAAATCCAGTCTTCCCTTTCTCGGATATATTGTCTCTCATCAAGGTCTGTAAATGGAGAGTAAAACTGTCTGCGGTATTGGAGTGGCCTCGTCCTACCGGTCTTCGGGCAATTCAACGTTTCCTAGGATTCGCCAACTATTATCGTCAGTTCATCCCGCATTTTTCTTCTATGGTTGCTCCCATTGTCGCCCTCACCAAAAAGAATGCTAACCCTAAGTTGTGACCTACTGAGGCTGAAGAGGTTTTCTCCAGCCTAAAGTCTGCCTTTGCTTCAGCTTTCGTGCTATCAAGACCTGATCCGGGAAAACCTTTTTCCCTAGAGGTGGACGCTTCTTCCGTTGGAGCGGGTGCCATCCTTACCCAGAAAGTTGCCAAGGGTAAGACAGTGACCTGTGTATTCTTTTCTAAAACTTTCTCGCCAGCGGAGAGAAACTACTCCGTCGGAGATCGTGAGCTGCTTGATATAAAACTTGCCTTAGAGGAGTGGCGACATTTGTTGGAAGGATCTCCGCATCCGATCAGCATCTATTCTGATCAAAAAAATCTCCTGTACCTTCAGTCTATTCAACGCTTGAATCCTCGTCAAGCAAGGTGGTCGTTGTTCTTTTCCCAATTTAATTTTTTCATTAATTTCCGTCCAGCTAACAAGAATATCTGACGTTGTGGGTTTGGATACTACACCAAGACATATCATCCATCCTGATCGTCTGATTTCAGCAGCTCCTGCCGATCTTCAACAGGTACCTCCAGTCAGATTGAGACGCAAAGACCTCAACTGGGGTCCTTCTTCTTTATTGGCTGGCCATCCTGGAGTACGTAAGACTCTTCTTTTAATCTCCCGGCATTATTGGTGGCCGCGTCTGGAACATGATGTTTCTGAATTTGTACGTTCCTGTGTCACTTGTGCTCGAGACAAGACTCCTCGACTGAGACCCGCAGGACTCTTGCAGCCATTGCCCATTCCTGAGACTCCATGGACTCACATTGCTATGGACTTTATTACCGATCTTCCACCATCACATAATAACACAGTCATCTGGGTGGTGGTTGATTGGTTTTCTAAAATGGCTCCTTTTGTTCCACTTCCCGGTCTCGCATCAGCTCCACAACTAACAAAACACTTCTTACTTCATATCTTCCGACTTCATGGTCTTCCAGAAAATATCATCTCGGATCGCGGAGTTCAGTTTGTGTCCAAATTCTGGCGAGGTCTCTGTTCCTGCCTTGGCATCAGTTTGGATTTCTCCTCTGCCTACCACCCCCAGTCCAATGGCCAGGTTAAGAGAGTAAATCAAATCTTGGAGACTTATTTACGTCATTTTGTTTCAGCCCATCAGGACAACTGGATTGATCCTCTTCTCTGGGCCGAATTTTCCTACAATCATAAAGATTCTGAATCCAAGAAGACATCTCCGTTTTTTATTGTTTTTGGTCATCATCCCCGGTCTCCTCTTCCAATTCCAGTTTCTTCCAGTGTCCCAGCTGTGGACGAACTTGTTCGAGATTTCCCTTCCATTTGGCAACAGACTCGGCAGTCATTATCTTTGGCCTCCTCCCGCATGAAAGCCCAGGAAAACAAGAAAAGAAGACTTCCTCCATCCTTCTCTCCTGGTGATAGAGTTTGGTTATCTTCTAAGTACATTCGGTTCAGAATCCCAAGTTACAAATTAGCTCCTCGATTCCTAGGTCCATTCGAGGTCTTACAAAAGATCAATCCAGTTACATACAAACTCAGTTTACTACCTGCTCTATGCATTCCTAACTCCTTTCATGTATCCCTCCTCAAACCTCTGGTTGTCAACCATTTCTCTCAAAGAAAAAATTCTGCTCCCACTCCTGTCTCCAGTTCTTCAGATATTTTTCAAGTTAAAGAGAATTTTTTTTTTTTTTTTTTGTAGATTGGGGGGATTTGGTCCTGAGGAAAGGGCTTGGGAGCCCGAAGAGAACATCTTGGACCGTAATCTCCTCAAGAAATTTTTGTCCCACAAGAGCAGGGGGAGACCAAAGGGGGGGGCTACTATGATGCACGGCGCTCCGGCCGGATATACCAGCCGTGAGCGCACCTCCTCCTCCTTGTCCGCCGCCGGCGGGGCTGGGATTTGCATTGCGGGACACCCCCACCTACTAGCTCCTCCGTTACCGGTATTTGTGCCTCAGCTCCGGCGTGCGCGCCCCCGCCTCCTAGCGCACATGCGGCGGAGCTTTGGAATTTAAAGGGCCAGTGCGCCTGTAATTAGTCACACACCTGTACCTCTCTTATAAGTTTCAGCCCCTTCCTATTACCCTTGCCGGATCTTTGTTTGCCCTAGCGCCTTAGAGAAAGCAGTTTTACAGTGTTCCATGCCGTGTACAAGACCTGGCATTCCGTGACTTGACCGTGTTTCTAAACGCCTGCCTACTGACCTTCTGTGCCGCCTGCCTGGACCTCTTGCCTGCCTGACTAAGTTCTGCCTGTTCCTTTTGTACCACGCTTCACCTCAGCCACCTGTGGGGTTCGGGTCCTGCCAGGGGTAGCAACCTGGGTGCCGCCTGCCGGCGGGCTCTAGTGAAAACCAACGGCACCTTAGACTCCACTCCCTGGTACAGCCTGCGTCATCCGCCCCACAGGATCAGTGGATCTACTACATCTCCTGCTCCCGACCACCGTGGAATTACGGATTACCTACCTCCTGGGTACCTGCCGTCTGCGGGAAGTCTTACCACCCGCATCCTATTTGAGTACCCATGGACAGTTTGCATACATATATTTTGGTGGGTCCTGCAGCATATGTCAATACTGTTGCAGGACCCAGCATATCAAGTATATGTACCATATAGATGATATGTAATAATTTATACTGTAGATGTAAGCTTTCACATCATATGTTTATATGTATATATATATATATATATATATATATATATATATTTGTTATATATGTGTGTATATATATATATATATATATATATATATATATGTATGTATTTGTTATATATTATAACTTACAGTATATATTATTACATATTATCCATATGGTACATATACTCAATATGCTGGGTCCTGCAACAGTATTGAGATATGCTGCAGCACCCACCGACAGTCAGTTTGCCACAGTGCAAAATATATGTTTGTATGTAGATGTAAACTTTCACATTAGATTATATATATATATATATATATATATATATATATAAATATATATCCAAGAAGCAGCAGCACACAAAAGTATTTGTGTCAAAAAAGATGAGGTTTATTCCATAAATCCAGTGAACAAAATCAGAGCAACGTTTCTGTGACCTCATGTCACCGTTATCAAGCTCAAGTGCAGAATGACATGTGGGTGTTTAAATACACATCTGTGTTACATCATTAGCCAATCAAATACGACATAAACAAAGGCATGTGCTCACAATATACACCAGTAATAATAAGGCATTATACATAAATGCAGTAAACATTCAATACTCGTTCTGTGATTACAGTGCTATACATAGTGCACATATAAGTAGTGCGGCAATCTGCCTGAAAACAGTAATGCGATCATATATAATACAGTATATACAGTTAGGCGCTTACCCGGCAGAGCTTACTGGGATTAAACGTGTGTGTGATAGAGCGTGGGTCTCCGGAACTGCGCAGCTGCAGCCTGCCAGCCAATCGGAAGCGCTGTTCACCAGAGATGACCAGCCAATAGGGTATAAGGCTCTGTATGTAGTGTGTGCATGCGCACATCTATTCAATGGTGTATGGGGGCCATCTTAGAAAAGGGCAAACATGCCCCTATTATATATGAAAGAATAATAATAATATTATTATCTTATGTTCATAGGCGTGGGTATAAGCAGAATGAGCTGGCATTGCTCCCCTAATGTTACAAGGTGGTACGTGGGTCACGGGTGTACACAGGATCACTCTCCCTGAATGAACTTGGAGAGTACCCTATGTGGTATAATGGTGCATGGACCCCCACCATAGGCAGGTTTCCTCACCACATTACTTCCACCTCTCACAACCACTGTATAGGGTATACTGTAACCCGAAGAACAATGTAGTACACTCTCGCCAAGTTAAAGACAAGAAACAGAACATAAGAAATAAATAATAAAATAAAATAAAAAATAATGATAATAAAGGTAAATTAAATAAAATAGTACAAAAATAATAAAAAAATTATAAACAGGCCCATTTACACTTCAATTCTTGTGTGATAAGGTGCTCTATAAGACATGCGTAATATTCCAGTAGCTCTGCTGGTGGCCGTACATGAATTTCAGTCCATCTGAAAGAGAAAGAAGACAAAATTAAAATCTATTCCACATAAGATTCATCTAACTCAATATACATACATATAAGGTTACAACAGACCAAGGGCCTGCGTCAGGAGAAGCCATCTGATCATTTTAGAGATAGTTTTGAATTCTATGTTGAGGCCATGGGGTTTCATGGTATTAAGGTTAAATATCCATCTAAGTTCGCACCTTTTAAGGGATGTGATCCTATCGCCACCCCTTTTGGGTGGTGGGATGTGATCCAAAATCATAAACTTTAAGTCTTTCTTCCTATGCTTGGCCTCAGAGAAATGTCTAGAGACTGGTAAATCCAACCTCTGTTTCCGAATCGAGTATCGATGTTGGTTGAGGCAAGTCTTAACATCAACACTCGTCTCACCAACATATAATTTGTTACATGGACACCATAGGATATAAATTGCGTGATCAGAGTTAAAGTTTAGGAAATACCTAATTTCGCACTCATGTTTGGTGTCAGGATGAATGAACTTTGACCCTTTGTGCTTGTAACTGCAATTAACACAATTAAGACAAGGGAAACATCCTGTACTATTTACCCCAAGGTATCTTTGTGTCTTTATGATGGTGGCTATATCCGTTTTTACTAGTTTATCCCTGAGGTTTGGTGCTCGGCGAAACTACATAAGTGGGAATTCCAAGAACTCTGGAATATGGGGAAAACTCTCACGGACTAGATGCCAATGTTTTCTAACTATAGATGAGATGTCATGTGAGTGTTCACTGTACGTGGTAAGGAAAGGTATACGGTTAAGTGTATTTTTTCTGGGGACAACTATCTGATTTTCTGAGTGTTTTTGTTGTCTCGGTTCCTTGACCCGTACAGTATGTTCATCTACAAGTTTTTTGGGGTACCGTCTTTCTAAGAAGTCATAACTCATCTTGGATAAAAAAAGGCCCTTGTAGATTATTTTCAAAATTCTGTTTGGAAGAAAAGTAAATCATATATGTATATATATATATATATATATATATATATATATATAATTAATTTTTTTCGCTCACACAACAGACAGATGAAAGAACAGGAAATAAGGGGGAAAGACCTTAATTGAATAATAAAACCACAGCCAATTAAGGTCACATCACTTGACCTACATTCCTTTGATGTTCTATTTCATATTTGACCATAATTGGATGTGGTCTCATTATTCAATTAACCTTAATTTGCTCTAATTAGAGCAGCTACTGTATATTTCAAAACTTTATTTCTTCCATTCATACAGTCCCAGTGACTCCCTGCTGGACCTGCTGAAACCACTGTACTGGAATTCAGGAATTACAACTCCCATCATCCCCTACATAAAAAATAAAAGATTTTTCACATACATAGCTGAGACATTGGAATTGCAAGAAGAGTTTTTCAGTAATTTGTCAATTAAAACCAGCTAATATTGTATAATTACAATGACATTGTCTTTCCCAATGACATTAAATACATACATACATTATTGTCCCGACCATCTGCCTCCGCAAATAACAATTTGATGTATCTTTAATTTCTGATAGAAGACCTCTTTAAATGTATGGATTTTCGGTAAATTAAGGTAACTATCAGACTTTTGTTGCCTACTGTATAGCACATATTACTGAAGTCTCTGTCCTCAGCTCATCTCTGACCCCTGCAATTATTCATGCCAGCACATCTAAATGCCCGAAAAAACAAAATAAATGGGGCTAAAAAAGTAAAGTGAAAATACATACTGTATAATATCGCTCCCAATAATTAGTCCCTGTAGTACCAGCATTAATAGACAGATCAGAACAGGTGTAAGAAGTGACATCTGTTGTGATCTGTCTATTAATGCAGGTACTACAGCTCCCAGCATGGATCAGCGTGTACTCCATGTTGGGAGCAGTAGTACCTGCAGTAAAGGAAAGATCCCAGTGAGTGTCACTCCTGACACCCGCTGCGATCGTCCTGTATAATTTATAGATGTGGACAGGCAGCCGCTCTTCTCTGGTCCCCTGCACTGCCGTTTATATACCTATTATTCATATTGCAGAGAGGTGTGATTGGCTGGAACTTTTTGGCCAATGACACTCTCTGTGGGAAGAACTTCACATTACAGAACATAGTGCAGGATAGCGCAGAAGAGCAGCTAGCCACCCGCTTCTACACATTATACAGGAGGATCGCAACGGGTGTCAGAAGTGACACCCGGGGCGATCTGTCTATTAGTACAGGTACTACTACTCCCATGCTGGGAGTATTAGTACTACCTAAAAAATTTAAAAAATAAAGAACGCAAAAGTGAAAAAAGTTAAACACACACACACACTTTATTAAACACATTATTAAAATACATTTTTAATAAAAAGTTTAACAAAATTAATTCTAAAAAATATATTATTTTTATATTTAAATGGCCCCTTTCTAAATTTTTATTATTGTCGGCTACATTTTTAGGTCACTGCCCACCCACATCAATTGGTCCCTGTTTAAACATTTGAAAATTTACATTTTGTTATAGAAAATAAAAATTTTGTTAAATAAATTTTTTTACTGCAAAAACTCAGTGGAACCCTAGCTTTATAGTAAAAACTAAATTAAGTCGATGAACAAATTCTGATTTGGTCTGAATTGAATTTTCCATGAAATTCGGAACCAATTCGCACTCATTCTATTCGATTCACTCTTCTCTATTGATAGTGAACAAGACGTGGTGGATTAATACAGCATTATGTACAGCATGCCCCATATTCACTGTCTATGTACAGTATGCTTCATATTCACTGACTACGTACAGTGTGCCCCATATTCACTGACTATGTACTGTGTGCCCCATAATAACTGACTATGTACAACGTGCCCCATATTCACTGACTATGTACAGCATGCCCCATATTCACTGACTATGTACAGGGTACCCCCTATTAACTGACTATGTATAGCGTGCCTCATATTCACTGACTATGTACAGCATGCCCCATTTTCACTGACTATGTACAGTGTGCCCCATATTCACAAACTATCTACAGCCTGGCCCATATTCACTGACTATGTACAGCATGCCCCATATTCACTGACTATGTACAGCATGCTCCATATTCTCTGACTATGTACAGCATGCCCCACATTCACTGACTATGTAAAATGTGCCCCATATTCACTGACTATGTACAGTGTGCCTCATATTCACTGACTTTGTACAGCATGCCCCATATTCACTGACTATATACAGCATGCCCCATATTCACTTACTATGTACAGCATGCCTCATATTCACTGACTATGTACAGCGTGCCCCATATTCACTGACTATGTACAGCGTGCCCCATATTCACTGACTATGTACAGCGTGCCCCATATTCACTGACTATGTACAGTGCGCCTCATATTCACTGACTATGTACAGCGTGCCCCATATTCACTGACTATGTACAGTGCGCCTCATATTCACTGACTATGTACAGCATGCCCCATATTCACTGACTATATACAGCATGCCCCATATTCACTTACTATGTACAGCATGCCTCATATTCACTGACTATGTACAGCGTGCCCCATATTCACTGACTATGTACAGCGTGCCCCATATTCACTGACTATGTACAGCGTGCCTCATATTCACTGATTAACATACAGAGGGATAATGACCACAATGATGTTTCTAGTTTATTGTTATTTCCTCACAACGAAATATGAACATCTGTCTAGTTACACAACTTACCCTGAATTCAGCTTTGAACATTAAAGTTTGGAAAGCTTCCTAATATAGTCACTATTATAGTTCAATGCTTTGGCTCAAGCACAACAGTTATTGAGTTTTATTATGATATGCGTAGGTCAAACCTCACAGAAACTCAGAAAGCACACTCTACAATTCCTTTGGCACAGAGAGACGTCAAGACAACGCACCTTCACCTCTGCGGCATCTTATTTTTATAGTCATCATCAGTCATCATCATAAGATTCATAGGGTCTTATTCATAGGATCAAGCATGATCCTTCTGGGAACATATTGTATAATGAAAGTCAATTCCGGATTCCATTACTTTTGGTATAATGGGCTTCTTACAATCATCATCCTCTCCTACTAAGAATAACCTGCTGTTTTGAACATGTTGAAGAACATCAACACATTTGTGATTTCATTTATATAAAGATTTGCACACTTTTGATTTGTGCCCTAACACCAGTATGCACTTCCTCCTTGCAAAAGATGAGTGAATTTTTGAAAAATTTGATTTGGCCGAATTTATTTGCGGCACATTGCTATTAAAAATGGCTATTTCCAGGCTACAGAGAGCCTCAATAGGGGTGTAGAACACTTTGCCTTGTCGTAACACGCATAGGGAGTATGTTGTGTTAGTGAAATAATACTGTTATTCAGTATGACATGCAGATTACAGGCATTGCTTTGGCGTCCCAATTGAAGGGATTAAAGAGATTTTTTAAATGTAATTTTTATTTAATTTGAATTTATTTAATTTATTTCATATTCTTTCTTGAGGACCCATCCTCATGATTATGCAGATTGTTTCCAAAACTTTCAAAATTTTACTTTTAAGACTTCACATAGCTTTAATCTTCTCGACAAAGTGGAGCAAAGCTTGTAACAGACACAGAGCTAAGATCTTCCATCTGCTCAACACCTTGGATGCGATGGTGTTTCGGGGGCGTGCCCCCTTAGTCATGCGTACCAGGTGTGGAGAGGGGAAGGATTATATAGAGACATAAGGTAGACACCTGTTCACATAGGTAAGACATTTGTTAAAAAAAACGCATGCAAAAATATTTAAATAAAATAACAAAATTTAAGATGGAATTAAACATTTTCATCAGTACAGGAATAAACCTAATTAGAAAAACACTTTAAAACTGCATTTCTCATTTAGACCATTTGGAAAGACACAATTTAACCCGATAACGACCATGGACATCTATACTCGTCCAATGGCCGTTACCGGGGTATGACGCGGGCTCCCGACTCGAGCTCGCATCATACCGGCCAGCTGATTCCTGTAGCTGGGGGCCGGCGTTAATAGCCAACATGCGGCGATCGCCGCTGACGGCTATTAACCCTTTAGATGCCGCTGTCAAAGTTGACAGAGGCGTCTAAAGGTGCCTGTATTAAGTCCCTGGTGGTCCAGTGGGGTGTATCGCCCCCCCCCCCCCCGCAGTGCGGTCGCGGGGGAGCAATCCACTACTGAGGTAGCCTGAGGGCTTACCTCTCCTGCTGCGGCGGCTCCGGTGCTCTGAATGATAAAGCCTGGCAGGGCCAGGCTTTATCAATTGAGCGCAGAGCATGCAGATCATCGTGGTTTTATGAAACCACAATGATTTGTATGAGGAATCTAATGATTCCTCCTAAAAGTCCCCTAAGGGGACTAAAAGTGTAAAAAAAAAAAGTTTAAAAAAAGTTTAAAAGCACACACATTAACCCATTCCTTATTAAAAGTTTAAATCACCCCCCTTTTCCCAAATTCCATATTAAAAATATGTTACCATAATAAAAATAAACAAATGTGGTATCGCCGCATGCGTAAATGTCTGAACTATAAAAATATATAATTAATTAAACCGCACGGTCAATGGCGTACACGCAAAAAAATTCCAAAGTCCAAAATAGCGTATTTTTGGTCACTTTTCATACCATTAAAAAAGGAATAAAAAGCGATCAAGAAGTCCAATCAAAATAAAAATGGTACCAATTAAAACTTCAGATCACGGTGCAAAAAATTAGCCCTCAAACCACCCTGTACGTGGAAAAATAAAAAGTTATAGGGGTCAGAAAAGGACAATTTTAAATGTATAAATTTTCCTGCATGTAGTTATGATTTTTTCCAGAAGTACGACGAAATCAAACCTATATAAGTAGGGGATCATTTTAATCGTATGGACCTACAGATTAAAGATAAAGTGTCATTTTTACCGAAAAATGTACTGCCTAGAAACAGAAGCCCCCAAAATTTACAAAATGGTGTTTTTTCTTCAATTTTGTCGCACAATGATTTTTTTTTCCGTTTCGCCATAAATGTTTGTGTAAAATGACTGATGTCATTCCAAACTAGAATTGGTGGCGCAAAAAATAAGCCCTCATTTGGATTTTTAGGTACAAAATTGAAAAGGTTATGATTTTTAAAAGGTATGGAGGAAAAAACGAAAGTGTAAAAACAAAAAAATGCTTGGTCCTTAAGGGGTTAATTCGGTAATCCAAAAACATTCTCTTTGTAAAAGACGTCTTCTGTTCAGATTCTCATTTGCTTGTATGGGAACTTCCTCTAGGATTAACCATCTGAGGGTTGTGATGGAGTGATTAAATTCTCGGAAATGTGTTGCAACTGTATTTTCCCCAAAACTGACTGTTTCATCTTTTTTTTTTATCAGAATTTAGACATTTTCTAATAACAGATTTGTGTTCAGTGAATCTAACTTTTATCATTCTGGCTGTATGTACAGCATGCCCCATATTCCCTGACTATGTGCAATGTGCCCCATATTCCCTGACTTTGTACAGCATGCCCCATATTCACTGACTATGTACAGTGTGCCCCATATTCACTGACTATGTACAGCATGCCCCATATTCACTATGTACAGCATGCCTCATATTCACTGACTATCTACATCATGCCCCATATTCACTGACTATGTACAGCGTGCCTCATATTCACTGACTATGTACAGCGTGCCCCATATTCACTATGTACAGCATGCCTCATATTCACTGACTATGTACAGCATGCCCCATATTCACTATGTACAGCGTGCCTCATATTCACTGACTATGTACAGCGTGCCCCATATTCACTATGTACAGCATGCCTCATATTCACTGACTATCCACATCATGCCCCATATTCACTGACTATGTACAGCATGCCTGATGTTCCCTGACTATGTACAGCGTGCCTCATATTCACTGACTATGTACAGCGTGCCCCATATTCACTGACTATGTACAGCGTGCCCCATATTCACTGACTATGTACAGCGTGCCCCATATTCACTGACTATGTACAGCGTGCCTCATATTCGCTGATTAACATACAGAGGGATAATGACCACAATGATGTTTCTAGTTTATTGTTATTTCCTCACAACGAAATATGAACATCTGTCTAGTTAAATAACTTACCCTAAATTCAGCTTTGAACATTAAAGTTTGGAAAGCTTCCTAATATAGTCACTATTATAGTTCAATGCTTTGGCTCAAGCACAACAGTTATTGAGTTTTATTATGATATGCGTAGGTCAAACCTCACAGAAACTCAGAAAGCACACTCTACAATTCCTTTGGCACAGAGAGACTTCAAGACAACGCACCTTCACCTCTGCGGCATCTTATTTTTGTAGTCATCATCAAGGTAAGATTCATAGGGTCTTATTCATAGGATCAAGCATGATCCTCCTGGGATCATATTGTATAATGGAAGTTAATTCCGGATTCCATTACTTTTGGTATAATGGGCTTCTTACAATCATCATCCTCTCCTACTAAGAATAACCTGCTGTTTTGAACATGTTGAAGAACATCAACACATTTGTGATTTCATTTATATAAAGATTTGCACACTTTTGATTTGTGCCCTAACACCAGTATGCACTTCCTCCTTGCAAAAGATGAGTGAATTTTTGAAAAATTTGATTTGGCCGAATTTATTTGCGGCGAATCACTATTAAAAATGGCTATTTCCGGGTTACAGAAAGCCTCAATAGGGGTGTAGAACACTTTGCCTTGTCGTAACACGCATAGGGAGTGTGCTGTGTTAGTGAAATAATACTGTTATTCAGTATGACATGCAGAACAGGCATTGCTATTAGAATCACTACTGGATGTGGCAGCAGGGAGACCATATGGTGTCCCAATTGAAGGGATTAAAGAGATTTTTTAATGTAATTTTTTGAATTTGAATTTATTAAATTTTTTTCAAATCCTTTTTTGAGGACCCATCCTGGTGAGCATCGAGCTGGCGGTCTGCTGCGATGCGAGCTACCACCTGTTCTAGCCCCTGCCTCTCAGCGCCCCTGCCCCCCCCCCCCCCCGACTGTCTTACTCTGTGTGGAACTAAGAATGCTTCATTTAGTCAGTTATGGTTCATTGTTATCGCTCCAACCTGTTTCATTGGATTCTTGTGGTAATCACAAAAGTAATATATGACAACAACCATGGGGCCTCAGTCTTGAAAAGATTACATTGATTTGTTTTTAAATTTAAATAGAAGATGTTGAATGGATTCACAAGTTTAATGTGCCAGCAGCATGAGGAGATCACATGGCGGCACAATGCCAGAGCCTGGTAATTGGAATAAACAAACTTTAAATCCTTTTTTGAGGAAATGGGAAGGGAAGGCAAGTCTGGTGCTAGCAGCTGCGGTAATTCCAGCTCCAATAGTGTATAATTACTGCAGTGTAAACTATGGCAAAGCTCCTAGTTGTATCTTAAAATCGAGCTACCGGTCCAACGCGAGGCCAGCTACCACTTGTCCCAGCCCCTTCCTCTCAGCACACCCCTATGCTCTGAGTGTCCACTTGAAAAGGGAGGGACTGCAGTACCAGCAACTTGGACAGGAGAATATTCAGCTTCTGTGCCGTTGGATAAGTGGGAGCATAAAGCTAGAAGTCGCTGAAATGAAAAAGCTCGTACCTGTATGTTAAATTCGTGCTGGCGGTCCTCCGTGAGGCGAGCTACCTCCTGTTCCAGCCCCTACTTCTCAGCGCCCCCCCGACTGTGAAAGTGCGAATGTTTCATTTAATCAGTTTTGGTTTATTGTTATCGCTTCAGCCTGTTTCAATGGAGTCTTGTGGTAATTCCACAGGTAATAGATGACATTGATGACCATAGGGCCTCAGTCTTGAAAAGATTACATACATTTTTTTGTTTATTTTTTTTAAAGATTTTGATTAGATTCACAAGTTTAATGTCCCGGGTGCCTGAAGTGTTTACTTTCAACTAATACTGTATGACCACCCAATATAACAAGAAGTCTAATAATGGCACAATGACAGAGGCTAGAGGTGGCAGCAGTCCGACAGCATGATGTGACCATATGGAGGCACAATGACACAGCCTAGAGGTAACAGCAGCATGAGGAGACCATAATGTGTCAGAATGACACAGCTTGGAATTGGCGGCAAGAGAAGACCATATAGTGTCAGAATGACCAAGCCTGGAGGTGGCAGCAGTTTGACAAGACCATAGGGCCTCACAATTAAAAATATTAAATATATATTTAAAATTTAAAATTTACATATTTTATATATTTTAGATTTTAAATAGATTAACATAAAAATGTTATGCAATGTGCCAGCAGCATGAGGAGACCACATGGCAGCACAATGACACCGCCTGGAGGTGGCACCAGCATGAGGAGACCAAAATGTGGCAGAATGACCAAGCCTGGAGGTGGCAGTAGCCTGACAAGACCATAGGACCTCACAATTGAAAAGAATAAAGATATATTTAAAAATTTTATATGAAGATTTTAAATAGATTAAAGGAGTAGTCCAGTGGTGATTCAGTGGTGAGCAACTTATCCCCTATCCTAAGGATAGGGGATAAGTTGCAGATCGTGGGGGGTCCGACCGCTGGGGCCCCCTGCGATCTCCTGTACGGAGCCCCGACAGCCCGCGGGAAGGGGGCATGTCGACCTCCGCACGAGGCGGCGGCCGACACGCCCCCTCAATACAACTCTATGGCAGAGCCGAAGCGCTGCCTTCGGCAATCTCCGGCTCTGCCATAGAGATGTATTGAGGGGGCGTGTCGGCCGCCGCCTCGTGCGGGGGTCGACACCCGCTATCTCGGCGGAGAGCCGGGGCCCCGTACAGAGAGATCGCAGGGGGCCCCAGCGGTCGGACCCCCCGCGATCTCAAACTTATCCCCTATCCTTAGGATAGGGGATAAGTTTTTCACCACTGGACTACCCCTTTAACATAAAAAATATGAATGTAATGTGCCAGCAGCATAAGGAGACCAAATGGTGGTACAATGACACAACCTGGAGGTGGCACCAGCAGGAGGAGACCAAAATGTGACAGAATTACCGAGCCTGGAGGTGGCAGCAGCAAGAGGAGACCATATGATGACAGAATGACATGGCCTGGAGGTGGCTGCAGCCTGAAGAGACCATAGGGCCTCACAATTGCAAAGATTAAAGATATTTTTTAAAATTGTATGTGGCCATGTTAACATCCTCCGGATCCTTGAAAAAAACTGAGTTGTTTCTGAACATCACTGATGTCCTCCTCAGGTTTCTCAACAGTGTCTGCTCAACAGTGCAGGCCTCAACAGTGTCCCACGCCACTCTCTTCATCACTACTTGCCTGCCTAGCGGAGGAAGCGGCAGATGTCTCCTCCACTTCTTGGCTGGGCAGTAGCTTCTGACTGTCCTCTAGTAGATGGTCCTCATAGTGGAGCTAAACCCACAGCATACGACACTTCTGTGGGGGAGGGAACAGCATAGGGCAGAGGCAATGGGAGGAAAGGGACTGCTCCTGGGCCATGCCAACTGTGGGTTGTGTCTGAGGAACCCATCGACTGTTGACTGGGGGTGTCAGATGTCACTTGTGATGCAGTGGATGACTGCATTAACCAATCGATGATGGCAGATGGGTTGCTGGTCGAGACACGACCACTAGCTGATACTGGGAGCTCAGCCCTCTCGCTGCAACTCCTGCTGCCACTCTCCCCTAGTCTGCTGCAACCTCTGCCTGCGCCTGATTAATTTAGGCCTCTGCCACTCCTCTGTGCACGCCTGGCACTTCTCTGCCTGACATGCTTAGTGCGAATATGAGAGGAGTACAATACGCCTCACTACGCTTAAAACAGTATTTGTCTACAACAGCAGCAGGTGTGTACTTTTGGCTGGCCTTTCACAGTAAGTAAGCCCTTCAGACTTTAACAGGAAAAAAATTGTACACCACCTATGTATGCACAGGTTGTATTAGGCGCTAATAGCAGGTGATTATGGCTTTTAGTACTCTGCTCACCCTAACTGGCTGGCTACTATTAGGTTTTCAGTTGTTGTACACACCAGTGCTGCAGCACACAGTTGCTGTGTACTACACCCAAAATTGCACTCTCTCTCTCACTCAATCTCTCCCTTCCCTATCAGTGCTTCGAGGCTGGATTTGGCCTTGAGGTGAATCTCTGCTGTAAAAATGCTTTTCTGTGCAACACACAATGCTCTCTGTACCTCTCTCTGCACTAGAATGCTGATTTGGCTGGACGCAAGATGGCTGCTGATTATATAGGGCTGTGACATCACACAAGGGTTTGGCTGCTGATAGGCTGCATGCTGTATGTGATTCAGGGTCATCCCGCCTACCCATATTTCTGGAGTTCTTTGCCCCATGTCCTGACATGTGGAGCTGCAATCTTAGACGCCCTGGAGCTTGGACTGCACTTAATGGAGTTTAACCCCTTAAGGACGCAGGGTTTTTCCGTTTTTGCATTTTCATTTTTTCCTCATCACCTTCTAAAAATCATAACGCTTAAAATTTTGCACATAAAATTCCATATGATGGCTTATATCTTGCGCCACTAATTCTACTTATAGTGACATTAGTCATTTTACCCAAAAATCAGGTAAGGAGACCTCCGCCTGCGTCCCAGCTGATCAGAACATTGCGATTTTATCGCGATGTCCCGATCAGCCCGACTGAGCTGCTGGGAAGCGTTTACTTTCGCTTTCAGACGCGGCGGTCAACTTTGATCACTGCGTCTGAAGGGTTAACAGCGCATGGCACAACGATCGATGCAGCGCGCTGTTAGCCCAGGGTCCCGACTATGATTAGCAGCCGGGACCGGGCGTGGGGCGTACAGGTACGCCATACGTCCTTAAGGAGTTAATGAAGTGATTTGTGGGATTCATGGCGATATTCGGATTCCTTTTGAAGCGAATTTTTCCTGAAATTGGTAACAAATTCGGATTAGTCAGATTCGATTCGCTCGTCCCTTCTCCTTGCCTTCTAATAGATATAACTCTAATTTTCCACCTAAAGACCCATATGAAGCTTGTTTTTTACATCATCAATTGTACGTTGTAATGACATCACTCATTTTACCTCCAAATGCACAGTGAAACAAATAAAAAGAAACTTTGATCGCTGCGTCTGAAGGGTTAACAGCGCATGGCACAACGATCGATGCAGCGCGCTGTTAGCCCAGGGTCCCGACTATGATTAGCAGCCGGGACCGGGCGTGGGGCGTACAGGTACGCCATACGTCCTTAAGGAGTTAATGAAGTGATTTGTGTGATTCATGGCGATATTCGGATTCCTTTTGAAGCAAATTTTTCCTGAAATTGGTAACAAATTCGGATTAGTCAGATTCGATTCGCTCGTCCCTACTCCTTGCCTTCTAATAGATATAACTCTAATTTTCCACCTAAAGACCCATATGAAGCTTGTTTTTTACATCATCAATTGTACGTTGTAATGACATCACTCATTTTACCTCCAAATGTACAGTGAAACAAATAAAAAGAAATTTGTTTGGCAAAATAAAAAAAATAAAAAAAACACTATTTTGCAACTGTTAGGGCTTACTTTTGGTAACAATGACACATTATTTTTATTCTGTAGGTTCATACAATTAAAATGATACCCAATTTATTTAGGTTTTGTTTTATTTTACTACTTTTAAACAATTCAAACTTTTTGTACTAAAATTTGTATGTTTAAAATTGTCCACTTCTGACTTCTCTAACTTTATAATTTTTCCGCATACAGGGATCTATGAGGGCTCATTTTTTGTGCCATGATCTGTTGTTTTTATGAGGGCCATTTTTGTTTTGATAGGACTTTTTGATCAGGTTTTATTCATTTTTTTCATTATGAGAAGTGACAAAAAAAAGACGTATTTCTGGTATTTGGAATTTTTTTACGCTTGCGCCTTTGACCGTGTGGTTTAATTAACATTATATTTTAATATTTTGGACCTTTATGCATGCGGTGATACCACACATGTTTATGTTTTTTATTGTTTTTTCACATTTTTTTATTAGAAAAATTGGAAAAGGGGGTAATTAAAATTTTTATTTGGAAAGGGGTTAATGTATATTTATTACTTCTTTTTTGTTATTCTTTTTACAGTTTTAGTCCCCATAGCAGACTATAACATTCAATCTTTATATTCCATACACTGATCAATGTTGCTCCATAGCATAGCATTGATCAGTGTAGGACACACGCATTGGACTGAAGACATGACTCTGCTACAATGTAAAGTAGTGAGTGCACAGCCTGAATAAGAGTGGTCAATGTGGTGTCCCATTAAAGTAACTCAACATACAGCCATTAATGTCTAAACCTTGGCAAAAAAAAGTGGGTAGACCCCTAAGTGCAAATTTCTGAATTAGGCCCAATTAGCCACTTTTCCTCCTCGGTGTCACGTGAATTGTTAGAGTTACAAGGTCTCAGGTGTAAATAGTGAGAAGGTGTCCTGAATTTGGTGTTATCAGTCACTCTCATATTCTCTTATACTGATCACTGGAAATTTAACAATCTACCTAATGGCTAATAATTATGAAGATTTGAAAAAGAAATTGCTGCTTTACATAAAGATGGCCTAGACTATAAGAAGATTGCCAAGACCCTGAAATTGAGCTGCAGCACAGTGGGCAAGACCATACAGTGGTTTGACAGGACAGGTTCCCCTCAGAACAGGCCTCTCCATGGCCAACCAAGGAAGTTGAGGGCATGTGCTCAGCATCATATCCAGAGGTTTTCTTTGGGGAAATAGATGTATGAGTACTACCAGCATTGGTACAGAGGCAGAAGGGGTGGAGTTATCCTTTCAGTGCCCAGACTATATGCTGCTAACTGGGAGGAAAGACATCAAGGAAGGCATTATGATAGCTTTGGGGCCTATAGATGATAACATTGTGTAGAGGTGGGAAGAGCACTAAAAGACGTGTAGTCTACGATGTTTGTTCTGCAAGTTTTGGCCGGAAGAAGTCGTCATGGCGGTCTGATCTGGATAGAGAAGAAAATAAAAGAGGTCACCACTGATCAGAAAATATGTCAGTTGTGAGTCACTTAATTAAACTGTATAATAAAGGGTGGTAGGGCGTTGTTGCATGCATTAGCACTGATACAGCACCTTGCCAGGGACACTATGTATGAATAGGAAGTCATTATCCTTATCTACTGTGGTACAGATTCTGTGGAGCCCAGTCACTCTTTTTACACGTCTGCTAGTTCAGGTTACACTTGTAATACCTTTTTTTCTCTTCCCTCTGTAGGTGTGCTACTGTACATATGCCACTCTCAAACATGAAAATGACTACTTAGGTAAAATATATGGAGCTCTCCGCACCTACAACTGGGAAATGGACTTCTTCTCTAGAAATCAATAGGTAAAGGGCTGTAGTAGATGACCATCGGCTGCAGTGGCCTCCATATGAATGATGTTAATAAACAGCATAAAGAACACCTTTTTTATATTTTAACATTAGAAACTGGAATTCACACTCTGATGTTTAAACCATAAGAGGTTTTAAAGTGGATAACTGGAGTATGCTTTAATGTTAAATGTTATTATTGAAATTATTAATAAATTACTTTAAAGACTTTGAAGTTCAAATCACATAAGTAATTTATGCCAATAAGGCTAATAGGTTGTAGAAATTTGAGTTATGCTATAACCCTGAAATATAAACTATTATTCGTTTTTTTTTAGAATGCAAATAGACTCCACTGTTACAACTAATGCATTTCTTTTTGCTCTAGTACAATACAGTGAGACTTTTTGAGTTGACCACCCAATATTGCCTAAAAAAGTGACCTTTTAAGTTGGTGATAATAAATGAGAATGCAAATAAATGAGGAACTGAAAATCTGTCACAAAAAAATGCTGTCAAAGAGGTGTTCTTTTGGTGGTATATCTATTTACCTACGTTCTAGACCTGACAACCCACTGATGTCCCTTTTCTCCAACCCTGAATTCTTACTAATTTCCAAAGGGACAATTTATTTTGGACCACTGGACACTGCACGCTTTTATCATTTACTGTCAGGCAGGACCGGCATTAGGGGGGGGCAACCCGGGCAGTTACCCAGGGTTCCATCTAAAAGGGGGCCCCCTAAAAAGCTTTAGGTCTATACTAACACTACTCCATTTTGCTGCATTTTGTGCAACATTTTGGTAAAATTGCAGTGTATTTGCAGCAAATTACAATAGTGAGAATAAGTGAGGGTACTCTGGTGGAAATTTTTTCTTTCAAATCAACTGGTGCCAGAAAATTAAACAGATTTGTAAATAATGAACAAATAAAAAGGCACGTACATGCACTCACTGCTCAGCGGAGACAGTTCGGTGTGGGAGTCCGGTTCACGGGGAGCTAGATCACAGCATCAGCGCAGGTGGTATGGCCCTCATAATAGGTTGCCGAGACCGCGCTGCATCCTAGTTAAGGTGAAGTTGCCTCTTGTGTGCACTCCCATTTCTTGTCTCACTATTACTTGAGATTTTTAAATTACTTTTATTTAAAAATCTTAATCCTTCCAGTATGCATCAGCTGCTGTATGCTCTAAAGGAAGTTGTATTTCTTTCTGGAATTATTTTCTGTCTGACCACGGTGCTCTCTGCTACACCACTGTACATGTCAGGAACTGTCCAGAGTACAAGCAAATCCCTATAGCAAACCTCTCCTGCTCTGCACAGTTCCTGATACAGACAGATGTGTCAGCAGAGAGCACTGTGGTCAGACTAGAAAAGAACTCCAGAAAGAAATACAACTTCCTGTGAAGCATACGGCAGCTGATAAGTACTGGAAGAATTAAAAAAAATTTTTTATATAGAAGTAATTTACAAATTTGTTTAATTTTGTGGCACCAGTTGATTTAAAAAAATTTTTTTCCACTGGAATACCCCTTTAAGCTGTCCCCTGTAAGCTACACAGAGCCCATAGACAGCACACAGCACTACGTACCTGCTAGGACCTGCGATGAATCCTATAGGCTAAGACTCCTGATGATGTTCAATACAGCACATATAACGCTACCCAACCAGTGTGGAGGCAGTGGGGGGAGGGTTAAGATTTTAACCCCTTGAGGATACAGCTAATTAAAATTTTTGGCGTAGGTCTTATATTTTTCCGTCCACAGACCCATATGGGGCTTTTTTTTTTTTTTTTTTGCACCATTAATTGTACTTTGCAATTGAGAAGAAGTGGAAATTGAAAAGAAGTAAAAGTAACAAAATTTTGCAAATTTTTAAGGATTTCAGCACTTTACGGTAAAACTGACAGGTTCTCTTTCTCCTGTAGGTCAATACGATTAAAATGATAAAATGTTACATGCTTTTCTATTATTGTACTGCTTTTCAAAAAACTCAGACTTTTTAACAAAGTAAATTTGTTTAAAATGACCCTATTCTGACGCTATAATTTTCTAATTTTTCTGTATACGGGGCTGTATGAGGGCTCATTTTATTGCACTGTGATCTGTAGTACAGTAAGCAGCATAAAGGTGGGAATTATTGCACAGTAAGGGGCACGAAGGGGCATTATTACAGTTTGGGGCATTAGGAGGAAAACTATTCCTGTGTGAATAATAAAATGAGGGCTATAACTGACACACAGCCCTGAGAATATCCCTGTTATAGAATATGTGGGCGCCATTACTGACATGCAGCACTGAGGAGATCACTGTTATGGTATATGTGGGCACTATTGCTGACAGGCAGCACTGAGAAGAGCACTGTTATAGTATATGTGGGCGCTATTACTGACACGCAGCATTGAGAAGAGCAATGTTATAGTATATGTGGGCGCTATTATTGACATGCAGCACTGAGAAGATCTCTGTTATAGCATATGTGGGCACTATTACTGATAGGCAGCACTGAGAAGATCACTGTTATAGTATATGTGGGCGCTATTACTGATAGGCAGCACTGAGAAGATCACTGTTATAGTATATGTGGGCGCTATTACTGATAGGCAGCACTGAGAAGATCACTGTGATAGTATATGTGGGCGCTATTACTGACAGGCAGCACTGAGAAGAGCACTGTTATAGTATATGTGGGCGCTATTACTGACACGCAGCACTGAGAAGATCACTGTGATAGTATATGTGGGCGCTATTACTGACAGGCAGCACTGAGGAGATCACTGTTATGGTATATGTGGGTGCTATTACTGATAGGCAGCACTGAGAAGAGCACTGTTATAGTATATGTGGGTGCTATTACTTACACACAGCCCTGAGAATATCCCTGTTATAGTATATGTGGGCGCCATTACTAACACGCAGCACTGAGGAGATCACTGTTATGATATATGTGGGTGCTATTACTGATAGGCAGCACTGAGAAGAGCACTGTTATAGTATATGTGGGTGCTATTACTGACACACAGCCCTGAGAATATCCCTGTTATAGTATATGTGGGCGCCATTACTGACATGCAGCACTGAGGAGATCACTGTTATGGTATATGTGGGCACTATTACTGACAGGCAGCACTGAGAAGAGCACTGTTATAGTATATGTGGGCGCTATTACTGACATGCAGCACTGAGAAGATCTCTGTTATAGTATATGTGGGCGCTATTACTGACAGGCAGCACTGAGAAGATCACTGTTATAGTATATGTGGGCGCTATTACTGACAGGCAGCACTGAGAAGATCACTGTTATATTATATGTGGGCGCTATTACTGACACGCAGCACTGAGAAGATCACTGTGATAGTATATGTTGGCGCTATTACTGACAGGCAGCACTGAGGAGATCACTGTTATGGTATATGTGGGTGCTATTACTGATAGGCAGCACTGAGAAGAGCACTGTTATAGTATATGTGGGTGCTATTACTGACACACAGCCCTGAGAATATCCCTGGTATAGTATATGTGGGCGCCATTACTGACACGCAGCACTGAGGAGATCACTGTTATGGTATATGTGGGCACTATTACTGACAGGCAGCACTGAGAAGATCACTGTTATAGTATATGTGGGTGCTATTACTGACACACAGCCCTGAGAATATATCTCTGTTATAGTATATGTGGGCGCCATTACTGACACGCAGCACTGAGAAGAGCACTGTTATGGTATATGTGGGCACTATTACTGACAGGCAGCACTGAGAAGAGCACTGTTACAGTATATGTGGGCGCTATTACTGACATTCAGCACTGAGAAGATCTCTATTATAGTATATGTGGGTGCTATTACTGACACACAGCCCTGAGAATATATCTCTGTTATAGTATATGTGGGCGCCATTACTGACACGCAGCACTGAGAAGAGCACTGTTATGGTATATGTGGGCACTATTACTGACAGGCAGCACTGAGAAGAGCACTGTTATAGTATATGTGGGCGCTATTACTGACATGCAGCACTGAGAAGATCTCTATTATAGTATATGTGGGCGCTATTACTGACAGGCCGAACTGAGAAGATAAAACAAAGATTAACCACACCTCAAGAATACTACCCTAGGGTACACAGTGAATAATTGTTTGAGACATAAAGTTTTGAAAAAAAGTGCAGATTTTATTAAAACAATAAAAACCTAAATGGTTAAAAATATCAGAGCAATGTCAATGTTATCTTAAACTGTCATTGGGCCCTAATGACAGATTTAGAAAATATGAATATATGTACAGCAACCACCTAATATAGAATAATCTATAGATGTAAAAAACAAATGCAATTTTTCAACGGTATATAATGATCCGGAGTCGACTATTAGTCCGGCACCTATGATGAATAAAAAAGGGCTGATAGTCCGGCACTTGTAATGGAAAAGGCAAAGTCACTTGATGGACTGATATCTAATCTGAACAGAGCACAATTTGCACGCACCATCTAGACTGAAGCCGGACAAGAACTTTGTGCTCCACTTGCTGCATTCATCAAACATCCTCTCCCACTGAGCACATTACCAACCTGCTGCCTGCACTACCAGAACCCAGCCACGATCTCTCCAGCGAAGGTCCGATACACATCCAGGTATTTGCCGATACCACGGACCGTTCCCGAGAGAGTCTCCTGCCGGAGCCCATATCCATCCAGGCTCTCACGCCAGGATTGCTGCAGCCAACACAAGAATTTCAACTATCGGCCCGTCGCAATACGGGACCAGCAGCCAGGGTGAGGTTGAACTTTGCATTTGTCTAACAACTGTGGGCAGCTTTTTATACACCTATACATCAGTCCATCAAGTGACTTTGCCTTTTCCATTACAAGTGCCGGACTATCAGCCCTTTTTTATTCATCATAGGTGCCGGACTAATAGTCGACTCCGGATCATTATATACCGTTGAAAAATTGCATTTGTTTTTTACATCTATAGATTATTCTATATTAGGTGGTTGCTATACATATATTCATATTTTCTAAATCTGTCATTAGGGCCCAATGACAGTTTAAGATAACATTGACATTGCTCTGATATTTTTAACCATTTAGGTTTTTATTGTTTTAATAAAATCTGCACTTTTTTTCAAAACTTTATGTCTCAAACAATTATTCACTGTGTACCCTAGGGTAGTATTCTTGAGGTGTGGTTAATCTTTGTTTTAGTTTTTACCCATTTGGATTGGTCGGGATCAATCCTTTAACCACAACAACCTCGAATACCTGGTTGTGAGCTGCACACATTTTTCTAATTAGAACTGAGAAGATCACTGTTATAGTATATGTGGGCGCTATTACTGACACGCAGCACTGAGAAGATCACTGTGATAGTATATGTGGGCGCTATTACTGACAGGCAGCACTGAGAAGATCACTGTTATAGTATATGTGGGCGCTATTACTGACACGTAGGACTGAGATCACTGTCATAGTATATGTGGGCGCTAATACTGACAGGCAGCACTGAGAAGATCACTGTGATAGTATATGTGGGCGCTATTACTGACAGGCAGCACTGAGAAGATCACTGTTTTAGTATATGTGGGCGCTATTACTGACACGTAGGACTGAGATCACTGTCATAGTGTATGTGGGCACTATTACTGACACGCAGCACTGAGAAGATCACTGTGATAGTATATGTGGGCGCTATTACTGACAGGCAGCACTGAGAAGATCATTGTTATGGTATATGCGGGCGCTATTACTGACACGTAGCACTGAGATCACTGTTATAGTATATGTGGGCGCTATTTCTGACAGACAGCACTGAGAAGATCCCTGTTATAGTATATGTGGGCGCTATTACTGACAGACAGCACTGAGAAGATCACTGTTATGGTATATGTGGGCGCTATTACTGACACGCAGCACTGAGAAGATCACTGTTATGGTTTATGCGGGTGCTATTACTTACACGCAGCACTGAGAAGATCCCTGTTATAGTATATGTGGGTGCTATTACTTACACGCAGCACTGAGAAGATCCCTATTATAGTATATGTGGGTGCTATTACTGACATGCAGCACTGAGAAGATCACTGTTAGAGTATATGTGGGCATTATTGCTGACAGGTAGAACTGAGAAGATCCCTGTTATAGTAAATGTGGGCTCTATTACTGACACACAGCACTGAGAAGATAACTGTTATAGTATATGTGGGTGCTATTACTTACAGACAGCACTGAGAAGATCACTGTTATCATTCTTCCCAACTGTCCTGGATCCGGCAGGACATTCCTGCTTTTGGGTGTGATGTCCTGCCGTCCTGAAACGGCCCCCACATGTCCCTCACTTAACTGTAAATGCATCTTATGGGGCATCTACAATTAAATGGGTATTCCAGGGAAAAAAATGTTTTATGTCAACTGGCTCCAGAAAGATCGTAATTTTTCCAGTAGTTATCAGCTGCTGCAGTTGAGTTGTTCTTTTCTATCTGGCAACAGTGCTCGTTGCTGACACCTCTGTCTGTCTCGGAAGCTGTCCAAAGCAGAAGTGGTTTCCTATGGGGATTTGCTCCTACATTGGACAGTTCCTGAGACAGAGAGGTCAGCAGAGAGCACTGTTGTCAGACAGAAAAGAACAACTCAACTTCTGCAGCTGATAACTCCTGGAAGGATTAAGATTTTTTAATAGAAATAATTTACAAATCTGCTTAACTTTCTGGAGTCAGTTGATAAAAAAAAAAAAGTTTTTTTTCCTGGAATACCCCTTTAAATGTGGAGTTCGGTGGGAAGTTTGACAGGGAGAAGAGCCACTGCTCCTAATCTGTTCAATCACTCTTGTGCCCGCTGGCTACATTTAGCTAGCAGACACAAGAGGCTTTCTCTGCGCCATGGCGGATTCAGCGCACGAATGACATCATAAAACATGGCAGAGGAAGAGAAAGGAAGAGGACGTTCAGAGGGAGGAAGACAGAAGAGAAGAGCCACAGGAGGTATGCATGGGGGGGAGGGGTTTGAAGGCTGGTTACTGCTGCTGCTGCTGCTGCCTACTATTTGGGTATAATGCTGGCCTAATATAGGGGTACTGCTGCCTACTATGGGTGAAACTGCTGCCTGATATGAGGGACACTGCTGTCTACTATGGGGGACACTGCTGCCTACTATGGGGGACACTGCTGCCTAATATGGGGGACACTTCCACCTAATATGGGGGTCAGGAGTTTGTCTGGCGCAGAGAGGAACCATCAGGCAGCCGAGTAAAATCAATGGATTTATTAGATGCAACGCGTTTCGCTGCGCATGCGCAGCTTCATCAGGCATGACAAGAGAAGGCTGGTAACAGGTATATATACCTCCAAGAATTAACCATTAGAGTACTTTTTGAAAGGGTTGTTACATAAAATTACAAATCCACATAAGAATGTGACAATGTGTAAAAAATATATAAATGGATATAAATAAATATAAATAGACAGACAAAAATCACAACAATAATAATGAAACAATGATAGCACAATGGAATCATATAAACATATATATATATATATATATATATATATATATATATATATATATAATATAATTATCGCATGTGGTGTGAATATACCACCACAAGCGACTCAAGCAATCACACCGCCTAGTCTCCGGTGCGGAATTCAACAACGCAAGTTGGATATTATTTTAATGTATATAGTATAAAAGACCTATAAGGTGCTATGTGTGTTGGTACAAAAGAGTAAAAAATAGATTTGTATATCAATGCATTATTAAATAAAAAATAAACAGTGCGGTAAAACAAATCGCAACTGACCAGAGGGTGAAATATGGACACTATTTATAGAAAAAAATGAACTAGAATAACTAGTGCGGTATTGAGTACAGCACCCGGCGAAAACGCAGGGTGTGAATATTCGTAAAGATCCAAATATACAAACATTATATAAATAAAAAAATGCTAAAGTTTCTGTATGCAAAAAGCAAGGAAAAACAAACAGCGGAACATGAATAATAAAACATAAAAAATGAATACACAGTGGGGCGCTCCAGGGTGAACAGCACAGAGGGAACAACAAAAAAGATATATCAAGATATGATATTTTTGGTAATTAGTCCATTGAAAGAAATGGAGAGTTTTTTAAAAACTAATTTATCAGATTATTTAACTGTATCGATACATTCATTAAAACCTTGAGGGTGCAAAGTATGTAGTTTGTGGATCCAGAAGGATTCACGATTATTTAATCTTTGTATTCTGTTAGATAAATGAATGGGGATAGTTTCTAAAATAATTAATTTCAAAGTTTCTGTATTTTTTTGATGGTGAAGAGTGAAATGTCGGAACAAACTATGCAACAAAAAAACATGTTTTATGTTCCATCTGTGCTTGTTCATCCTGGAGCGCACCGTTTGTGTGGTGCGGCCAACGTATTGGCGGTCGCAGCCACAGATTAATAAATAGATAGCAAAAGTGGTGTCGCAATTTAATGAATCTTTTATTTTAAATGTTTGTTGTGTGGAAAAAGAAGAGAAAGTATCAGTTTGGATAATCCATTCGCAACAAAGGCAGTGACTTTTTTTTTACAAGGGAAACAATACGGTTTAATGGAACAGGTGTTCTGTGGTGTACGATGTTCGGAAAATCTACTGGGGGCTAATAAATTGCTAAGATTTTTGGAACGTCTATAGGTAACATTAGGAACTGGGGGAATTATTTGGTTTAGAATTTTATCATTTTGAATGATGGGCCAGTTTTTAGTTAGTATTTTTCTGATATTAGATGCCTCAATATTGAAATTCGTAACAAAGTTATATCTAAAGGGGTTGTGAGGCTGATTGGAACTAGATTTTTTGGAAATAGATGTGACTAGATCAGATTGTTTTTTATCCTTCACCTTCATGTATGCCTTAGTTAGGAGCGATATAGGATAGCCCTTCTGTATGAAGCATTGTTTTAAAACCTCAGCTTGAGAAATAAAATCTGAATCAGAAGTACAATTTCTGCGAATTCGTAAATACTGGCCGAATGGCACCCCTCTTAGCCAGCTTGGATAATGTGCACTGTCGAACTGTAAAAAACTGTTAATATCAACAGATTTGAAAAAAGTCTTCGTGGAAATAGTGCCATCGACTGTTTTATGGATATCAAGATCTAGAAATTGAATGGTGTTTTCTGCATAATGCATAGTGAATTTTATGCCCCATGTATTAGTATTCAGCTCATGTACAAAGAGGTCAGCTTCATGTTTGGTACCTACCCAGATCAAGAAGAGGTCGTCAATATAACGACGAAAGAAAAAGACAAATTTAAAATACAGGGACTGTGTGATAACTAGGGACTCGAATCGCCCCATGAACAAATTTGCATAACTGGGGGCGAATCGAGTCCCCATGGCACAGCCCCTGTTCTGCCGATAAATGGTGTGATTGAATTCAAAAACATTATTAAGAAGAATAAATCTAATGGACTCCAGTAAAAATTCTGACTGACTGAGGTTTAGTGAAGGGTCCTCTTGTAAAAAATGTTTAATTGCAGGAGCACCTAAATCAGTGGAGATGTTAGAATAGAGGGAGCACACATCCAGGGTAAGGAAACTATAATGGGGGGGTAGGGATAGGGCATGTAGTTCAGAAATGAGCTGAGCTGAATCTCTCAAATAGGATGGTAAATGTAAAACAAAAGGTTGGAGAAATAAATCTATAAAATGGGAAAGGTTTGCAGTAATCGAACCAATACCAGAAATAATCCAAGCTGGCTAAGAGGGGTGCCATTCGGCCAGTATTTACGAATTTGCAGAAACTGTACTTCCGATTCAGATTTTATTTCTCAAGCTGAGGTTTTAAAACAACGCTTCATACAGAAGGGCTATCCTAAATCGCTCCTAACTAAGGCATACATGAAGGTGAAGGATAAAAAAACAATCTGATCTAGTCACATCTATTTCCAAAAAATCTAGTTCCAATCAGCCTCACAACCCCTTTAGATATAACTTTGTTACGAATTTCAATATTGAGGCATCTAATATCAGAAAAATACTAACTAAAAACTGGCCCATCATTCAAAATGATAAAATTCTAAACCAAATAATTCCCCCAGTTCCTAATGTTACCTATAGACGTTCCAAAAATCTTAGCAATTTATTAGCCCCCAGTAGATTTTCCGAACATCGTACACCACAGAACACCTGTTCCATTAAACCGTATTGTTTCCCTTGTAAAAAAAGTCGCTGCCTTTGTTGTGAATGGATTATCCAAACTGATACTTTCTCTTCTTTTTCCACACAACAAACATTTAAAATAAAAGATTCATTAAATTGCGACACCACTTTTGCTATCTATTTATTAACCTGTGGCTGCGACCGCCAATACGTTGGCCGCACCACACAAACGGTGTGGTGCGCTCCAGGATGAAAAAGCACAGATGGAACATAAAACATGGTTTTTTGTTGCATAGTTTGTCCCGACATTTCACTCTTCACCATCAAAAAAATACAGAAACTTTGAAATTAATTATTTTAGAAACTATCCCCATTCATTTATCTAACAGAATACAAAGATTAAATAATCGTGAATCCTTCTGGATCCACAAACTACATACTTTGCACCCTCAAGGTTTTAATGAATGTATCGATACAGTTAAATAATCTGATAAATTAGTTTTTAAAAAACTCTCCATTTCTTTCAATGGACTAATTACCAAAAATATCATATCTTGATATATCTTTTTTGTTGTTTCCTCTGTGCTGTTCACCCTGGAGCGCCCCACTGTGTATTCATTTTTTATGTTTTATTATTCATGTTCCGCTGTTTGTTTTTCCTTGCTTTTTGCATACAGAAACTTTAGCATTTTTTATTTATATAATGTTTGTATATTTGGATCTTTACGAATATTCACACCCTGCGTTTTCGCCGGGTGCTGTACTCAATACCGCACTAGTTATTCTAGTTCATTTTTTTCTATAAATAGTGTCCATATTTCACCCTCTGGTCAGTTGCGATTTGTTTTACCGCACTGTTTATTTTTTATTTAATAATGCATTGATATACAAATCTATTTTTTACTCTTTTGTACCAACACACATAGCACCTTATAGGTCTTTTATACTATATACATAAAAATAATATCCAACTTGTGTTGTTGAATTCCGCACCGGAGACTAGGCGGTGTGATTGCTTGAGTCGCTTGTGGTGGTATATTCACACCACATGCGATAATTATATTATATTATATATATATATATATATATATATATATATATATATATATATATATATGTTTATATGATTCCATTGTGCTATTATTGTTTCATTATTATTGTTGTGATTTTTGTCTGTCTATTTATATTTATTTATATCCATTTATATATTTTTTACACATTGTCACATTCTTATGTGGATTTGTAATTTTATGTAACAACCCTTTCAAAAAGTACTCTAATGGTTAATTCTTGAAGGTATATATACCTGTTACCAGCCTTCTCTTGTCATGCCTGATGAAGCTGCGCATGCGCAGCGAAACGCGTTGCATCTAATAAATCCATTGATTTTACTCGGCTGCCTGATGGTTCCTCTCTGCGCCAGACAAACTCCTGACTCCCTGGTCTTTCGGTTTTGATTTTACTCTTAACCAGGAGGGCTGCAGTGGACCTTCTTCTTTACTCCTTCTGCACTTTACCTTGTTGTGTGTGGGCGCACAACCAACTTTGGTAAGCGGCTTGGGAATTACCTTCCCCTACCCCCACCAACAAGATCTACTGATCCCGCACATGAGGCGCCTTCCTCCCTCTCTCTAGATTTCACCTAATATGGGGGACACTGCCGCCTACTATGGGGGAACTGCTGCCTACCATAGGTGTACTGGCACCTACTATGGGGCATACAACAAAAAACACAAATAGCCAGCACAACTACATGATATACGAGTGCATGCTGCTGTGGCAAATGCAAAGTATACAGACACAAAAATTGCAGCGGCACATTTCATCAACATTTTTTATATAGATATATTTTTTTAAAGGCTCTCAGCGCACTTTTTGATCAAACGTGTCCCCCATCCGCCACGTGGAGGCGGCCATTTTCGGATGGTCCCTAACATACATTATGAGTCTAATACTCACAACTCTCACCTCTGCTGTGCATATAGACTCTTGACTGGGTGACATGCTAGATCAACCATCAGTTTAAACATTTAAACTCCCTCCTGGGAAAAGGCGGAGGGGTACATGGCTGGAGAGGGTGCCATTCCCTCAAAGTAGCATACAACAAAAAACACAAATAGCCAGCACAACTACATGATATACGAGTGCATGCTGCTGTGGCAAATGCAAAGTATACAGACACAAAAATTGCACATTTTATATATATATATATATATATATATATATATATATATATATATATATAAAAAAAAATTTTAAAGGCTCTCAGGGCACTTTTTGATCAAAACGTGTCCCCCATCCGCCACGTGGAGGCGGCCATTTTTGGATGGTCCCTAACATACATGTAGTTGTGCTGGCTATTTGTGTTTTTTGTTGTATGCTACTTTGAGGGAATGGAACCCTCTCCAGCCATGCACCCCTTCGCCTTTTCCCAGGAGGGAATTTAAATGTTTAAATTGATGGTTGATCTAGCATGTCACCCAGTCAAGAGGCTATATGCACAGCAGAGGTGAGAGTTGTGAGTATTAGACTCATAATGTATGTTAGGGACCATCCGAAAATGGCCGCCTCCACGTGGCGGATGGGGGACACATTTTGATCAAAAAGTGCGCTGAGAGCCTTTAAAAAATATATATATATATATCTAAAAATGTTGATAAAATGTGCCGCTGAAATTTTTGTGCCTGTATACCTACTATGGGGCTCCTGGAGCCTACTATGGGGGTACTGGAACCTTCTATAGGGGTACTGGCACATACTATGTGAGAAACTGCTACCTACTATGGGAGAAACTGTCGCCTACTATGGGGGAATCTGCCACCTACCATGGGGAAAATCTGCTGCCTACTATGGGGGAAATTTGTCGTCTACTATGATGAGGACATCTGCTGCCTACTATTGGGGGAATCTGCTGCCAACCTAATGTGGTGGACCAGCACAGGTGTGATGCAATCTGGCACAGCTCTAGTCAGATACGTATCAACACTTCCCTCCACTGATGTGGTATCCTTGTCCTGCAGCAAAGTGTTGTGCTGACATATAAACAGGTAAGTTCATGGAATGCAATCAATAGAAGAAATTCTATCACACTCACCGGTACTGCAAACTTCTTACTTTATTTTCGATAACTCATGAAGGAATCAGAGATAGACATATAGTGGCGGGGGTGTACAGATAGGAGGTGATCGCAATTTCGTGGATGCCGGCACTTCCTCTGACCGCAACACATATTATTACGCCACTGGGAGGCGTATAAATACTTCAGCACACAATTAATCATATAAGTGCTAGTGACTTACACAGTAACAGTGAATATAAAAACATTATAAAAACAAGCTAAGGTCATTCATATCATTGAGTCCCAATGCATTAAGTTTCATTATTAGTTTAGCTTCTTCTTGCAACAAGATCTTATTTCTGTCTCCTCCTTTCCTGGGTTAACTCTTTTGAGTCCTGCGAATTTCAGCACAGACGTATCTGTTCCGTGTGCCTTTATTACATGGGATATAAGCCTCGGCGCGTCTTTACCAGATTTAATAGAATAGAAGTGTTCTTGCATTCTAATAAAGAGCTGCCTGGCTGTTTTCCCAATGTAACAGTAGCCACATGGGCATACTTTCTCATATATTACGAACGCTGTCCTACAAGTTATCACTTTATTCACTACAAGCTGGTTGCCTCCTAAATTCAATGTTTTGTATCCCATATTGAATGTACAAAAATTATAAATTATGGCAAGGGACCTTTCAGTACCATTTTTGTCAACCAGGTATCTTCTTTTTCGTATTCTTGTGTTTTTACTTTGTCAGCTATGGTCCTGTTCTCCCTGTAAGTTATTAGTGTTTTTCTGTTCGCTACTTCTTTGATGTCTGGATCACTCTCCAGCGTGTCCCAGTTTTTCCCTTTAGCTCTCTCTACAGCTTGATTGTTTGAGGTGTTTTGAAATGAAAAAAGAAAACCTTTTTTCCTTTTTTTTATGTTTGGTTTTTGATTTCAGGATATCTTTTCTCATTACTCGATTCATTTTTTCTTGACTCTCTTCTATTAGTATTTTAGGATATTTTCTCTCTAATAGTCTGTTTTTTAAATCCTGTGCTTGTCTTATATGTGAATCGTCTTCATTATATATCCTTTTTAATCGGACTAGTTGTACCCATAGGGACCTATAACACTGCACACACTGATCTTTTACATTGATCAGTGGTTTCTCATAAGAAACCACTGATCCATGATTCTGCCGCTTGACTGCTCATGCCTGGATCTCAGGCACTGAGCAGTCATTTGGCGATCGGACAGCGAGGAGGCAGGTAGGGATCCTCCAGCTGTCATGTAAGCTGTTCAGGATGCCGTGATTTTACCACGGCGATCCTGAACAGCTCCCTGAGCTAACCGGCATGGTTTTACTTTCACTTTAGATGCGGCGTTCAACTTTGAACGCCGCGTCTAAAGGGTTAACAGCGCGCGGCACCGTGATCAATGCCGCGCGCTATTAGCCACGGGTCCCAGCCGTTGTTAGAGGCCAGGCCCGACCCGCTATGATGTGGGGCCACGCCATGGCCCCGCATTATAGATTGGGAGCGGACTCATGGCATACGCGAACGTCATGGGTCCTTAAGAAGTTAAACATACTGATTTTGTACAAACAGTTTAAAAGCCGATTAAAAGAGTTTAAAAGCAGTACAATAATAGAGAAGTATGTAAAGATGGATATCATTTTAATCTTATTGACCCATAGAATAAAGAAAACATGTAATTTTTTACTGTAAAATGAGAGGTGTAATTACAAAGTACGATTGATCACGCAAAAAACAAGCCCTCATATGGGTCTATAGGGGGAAATATAAAACAGTTATGGATTTTAGAAGGCGAAGAGGAAAAACAAAAATGCAAACATAAAATTGGCTTGGTCCTTAAAGGGGTATTCCAGGATCTATTTTTATTTGCTATGCTATAGGGGCTGTAAAGTTAGTGTAGTTCATAATGTAATGTCTGTACCTGTGTGTGACGGTTTTCTCACAATTCTTCTGTGATTATCGCCCCATATTTATTTTTAACAGCATACAAAATTACTCATGTCTCAGGATTTCCCAGGTTGCATCACTAGTGAGGTGATCAGAAGGAGCCTGTCCTGCTTGTAGGCCCCCTGGTTAGAAAACACTTTGTTTCAATGGGTTGGGTGCCTGATGTGTGGGAGGAAGGAAAGTGATCTCAAACTTTCAAGCATGGAACTATGGGATGTGTAGTTTAGAGAACAAAATCCAACAGGAAATACCCAGTTTTGGCAGGTAAGTACTAAAATCCCCTTATGGTGAATAACCTCTTGAAAGTAAAAATGAGCTTGGTCCTCAAGGGGTTAAACTGCAATATAATATATAATATAGTAAAACCTCTTATAGAAGACCACCCAAAATTCAACTTGGTCTTCAAAGTGATCTTCTCAAGAAAAGCTGCCATACAAAATCTGGTCTTGATATGGGGGTGGTCTTCTCAAATCGACAGTTTTGTATATTAACCACCTGGGGACACAGGGTGTATGCATACGCCCTGCATCCCCGATCCTTAAGGACTCAGGGCATACCTGTACGCCCTGGTCCCATTTACTGGGTTCAAACCATTCCCCACAGCAGAGAACAGGTTAAACCCTTTGGGTCCCGGTTTCTACAGGCCGCCAGGATCCACGGCTAATGCGGCGTATAAAACAAAAGTAAAAGTATCGCCATGTCCCGTTCAGCTTACCGGATGACAGGAGGGTCCTCACCTGTCTCTCCGTTGTCCGATCGGCAATCTACTGCTCCATGCCTGTGCAGCAGGCAAGAGCAGCAGAGCGCCAGTTACACTGATCAGTGCTTTGCAATGGCAAAACACTGATCAGTGTATGCAATCAGAAGATCACATGGTAAAATCCCCAATGGGGGCTAAAAAAATAAATAAATAAAAGTTCATTAACTCCTTCCCTATTTAAAGTTTAAATCACCCCCCTTTTCCCATTTTTTTTAAATAAAATAATGTAATAAAGAATAAAAATAATCATATGTGGTACCTCCATGTGCGTAAATGTCCGAAATATTAGGTTAGGTAAACCACACGGTCAATGGTGTACACGTAAAAAAATACCAAAATCCGAAATTGTGCATTTTTGGTTATTTCATATACCATAAAAATATTAATAAAAATTGATCAAAAAGTCCCATCAAAACAAAAAACTACAGATGATGGCACATAAAAATGAGCCCTCATACTGCCCCATACAAGGAAAAATAAAAAAGTTATATTGGTCATAAGATGCCAATGTTAAACATACTAATTTTGGTGCATGTAGGTAAAAAAAATTTAAGTATTAAAATAAAATAAAACCTATATAAATTGGGTATCCTTGTAACCGTATGGACCTACAGAATAAAGAGAATGTATCATTTTTACTAAATATTGCACTGCGTAGAAACGAGAGACAAAATTGATAAATTGGCGTTTAGTTTTTTTTTCTTTCACCTCCCAAAAAAATATTTCGGGTTTCACTGCAGGTTATATTTCCAGCAATGTTCACACATGTGTTGGGATTTTCATTTATATAGAGAGGTCATGATTTACTTTTGATGAGTGTAAAACGACCCCTTGACCATTCCTGTATCTGCAACCTGCCTGACGAAAGCAAATGTAAATCTGCTTTTAAACGTGAGAGCCATCTGATTGCCTTTATTTGGATTCAAGTCTGTTGATTTATGATAGAGCACCACGAGTGGCAGTATTATATGGAAGTGGTGTTGACTGCTGTTTACACTCACCGGACCAGGGCATGTGACAGTGCCAACTCATTAGTGATCTCATTAGTGATCTCATTGTGATCTCTAAAATGTATTTGCTCTCTATAGGCTAGGGATGCACCAAACTTCCAGTAAGATCCTCACTCCCATTTGGTCCAATGGGCAAGCAAATGTCTAAGCGGAGTCACCTTAGCCTTTCTCTTCCTCAGGCAAAGTCAGACTGTGATCCTCATTCTATAGTTTCCTCTCTTCTTCCTTTCATATTTTCTTTCTTCACTTCTATGTCTTTCCTTCATCTACTATCTATTTTTTATATTACTGTAGTTTATTTTTACGTCTCTAGTGTGAATTCTACGTGTTATACAATGTGATATTACATCGGACCCAATTGACCATTGGTTCTTCTCACAGACTTGGATTGTTATATTCTATACAGTAACCCCCCGACCTACGATGGCCCCGACATATGATAAAATCGACATACGATGGCCTCTCAGAGGCCATCGCATGTCGATGTCAGCATCGACATACGATGCTTTTATATGTCGGGGCCATCGCATTAACTGCTATCCAACAGCGCAAAATGCTTAAGCTGCTGTCGGATAGCAGTTTAAGCATCCCTGGCAGGTTCGCTTACCTATTCCCGCTGCTCCGGGTCCACTTCGCGATCCTCCGGTGTCTTGCGCATCTTCTCCAGGGTCCGGGCCTTGCTTTCCGGCGTCGTTATTACGTCACTACGCACGCCGCGCCGGCGCAGCAGCGTAATAATGTCACCAGAAAGCGAGGCCCGGACCCTGCAGAAAATGCGCAAGACAACGGAGGATCGCGAAGAAGACACCGGAGCAGCGGGACAGCATCGGGAGCCCCTGGGACAGCATCGGGAGCGGTGAGGACCCGGTCCGGAGCAATGGGGACATGTGAGTACAGCTTCTTATACTTTACATTGCATGAATCCCTCAACATACGATGGATTCGACAAACGATGGGTCATTTGGAACGAATTACCATCGTATGTTGAGGGACCACTGTACTGTTATGTCTCTACACATGACAATTCATGTTCTATACATTGTAATGATGATACATGTTATACTTTGGTTACTTTGCTTACTTCTACACTGGAGATGACTTTATACTTTCTTTCTTTACCTTTTACATGGTATTTGATGTGTATAAAATGTCTTGGAAAATATTTCTACATAAATAAACAGTTATTTAAAAAAAAAAAAAAACTATCTAATTCACAAGTTCCTCTTGTTACCTTGAAAAGATGTTTAGACAAGTAAGATAAGTGAAAGAAAGTAGGCACAGTCACTATAGAAGACAGTGGATCATAGTTGAACATTATCCCAAAGAACGAGAGTGAATTCAAGGTGTAGAAACACATATTCTTCCATATACATTCAATCCATGGTAACGGTCTTTGCATGTGTATCTGCCCAGGTCATTGTCATTCATCTCTCTATCCTCCATTGTTTCCTAATGACCAAATATTTTACTATAAAAAGGGTTGAGGGCAACAGCGATGGTCCATTTGTACGGGAGGTGCAGTAAAACAGAGAAGTGAACATTTGAAAACAAGGACTCTCATAAGCCACACAATAAAGTCCTTCAGATAAAACATGCGATTGAATGAGAGCAGCGGGTTATTCTAATGTCTTCCTAATTCTTATAGCTGCAGGTCCAGAATTAATGGTATTTTAACAGCATTTCAATGGCAACTGGAATAGCAGCTGAGAAATCACTGATGCATTTCTGCTTCCTGCGAGGTTTAAAGAGATAGTTATTAATGGTGGATGCCGTACGTCATATGGAATGTGCAGCGTTACAAACATTTATATATACAAAAAAGAGATCTGGATGTAAGGCTGCTTTCACACTATAAAATTCATCCGTTTTAAAGATCCGTTTGATGTTCCGTTATGAAAACCCTGAAAATCGGCCATTAAACATCCGTTAGGAAATCCCATTATAGTCTATGGGATTTTTACATTATCCGTTTTAATCCGTTATAGTCCGTTATTAATAACGGACGTTATTTTGTGACGGGAGAATGAACGGAAGAAATAGTGCATGCACTGTTTCTTCCGTTACTATCTTCAGTCACAAAATAACGTCTGTTATTAATAACGGACTATAACGGATTAAAACGGATAATGTACACCAATCATAGCTTATCCAATCATAGCTCATCTCACACTAAACTGCGATGGGCTGTCTGTAGCAGAGTGAGGGAGGAAGTTCTCCCCTGTATGGCTTCAGATGATATTACGCCTACTGGGGAATGCTTATAAAATTTAACAAGATCATGATAGTTAATCTTTAAAGATATACTGTACATACCTAAATATACATACATATGGATGATCCTGCATGCAATTCTCTCTGACAGATGTAAAATTATATGAACAACACACACACACACATTATATAACATAATTCAAATATAATATAACATACAAATCTATATTAAATGAAAATGGTCATCCTGTTCACCCACATCTAACCCAATACACTGGGTTATAATGAGGCTGAACAAGAGACCAATAAGGGGTCATGCTTCAGTCGGCGCAGCACTCACTTGACCAGCGACAATAAATATTCATATTGTAAGAACCCGAAGGGTTAATCTGCTCTGAGAACTTTTGTTTATCCTGGTTGCTGGGACGACGCCTCTGAGCTTCTGGGTCCTCCTGTTAGTTTCTCAGGTGTATTTAAGGAGGCCTTTGCCATTCATTGTTTGCCTGTGAAAGAGTTTTACTCCGGTAACTAGCATTGTGTTCCCTGTTTTTCCTGATATTTGTTATTTGATCTGGGCTTTCTGACTTCTCTACTGTATTTGCGTCTTTGTACCTTGTCATTTCCTTTTGCAGACTCAGCTAGTTGACTATGACTTTATTGTGTGTTTGTTTAGTATTTTTCAGTTAGTTTGTGTGCCCCCTGACTGTCCCCGACCTGTGTCTGTTTTTGTAGTTTTTGTGTTGACTGTTATGGCCATCACTTACATAGTAGGGGCCGGCACCGTGATTACGGACCTGATACCTAGGTCAAGTATGTAAGCAGGCAGGGACAGAGGCTATGGGTGAGTTTAGGGTTGCACTCTTTCCCTGCCCAGATGTGACATTTTCACAGGCCCAACTAATGCATCTGTTTTGTTGTTAATCATGGACCCCATGACAGCTCTGGTTGGTCAGATGAAGAACCTAACTCAGTTGGTCCAGGATTTAGCTGAGAAGGTACAACAGCAAGAGTCATCTCAATCTCAGTCTAGAATAAACCAGGACTTGATTGAGAGGCTTGAACATCAGGAGCAGGTGATTCAGAGGTTGTTGTCCAGAATCTTGGCGCTTGAGTCATTACGTGCAACTGTTCCTACTTCTCCTGTTTCAACAACTTTGGAACCACAAGTTAGTCTACCGGTTCGTTTTTCTAGTAACCGGAAAGCTTTCAAAACATTCTGTGAGAGTTGTAAATTATACTTTTGTTTGAAACCTAACTCTTCTGACACTGAGGCCCAGAGAGTGCAAATTATGATGTCCCTTCTGCAAGGGGTCCCCAAGAGTTGGTATTCCCCCTTGACTCTGATGCTCCTGAGTTGTCCTCAGTGGATTCCTTATTTGCGGGATTGGGTCTCTTGTCCGCAAAAACCTGACCAAGCTGCATATGCTGAGTCTCAGCTGCGTATGTTAAAACAGGGACGCAGACCAGTAGAGGAGTACTGTGCAGACTTTAGAAAGTGGAGTGTGGCCTCCAAATGGAACACACAAGCTTTAATTTGTCAGTTCAGACTGAGGTTATTGGACACTTTAAAGGACATGCTAGTTACTTACTTAGCTGTGCATTTGGATAGAGATGTATGCATGAACGCAGACAGGAGTGCTCTTCCTCTACCTCTCCTTTTTTGCTTCTCTTCTCCTGTATCTCATCTCCAACCCATGCCCGAGGTTGAGCCCATGCAAATAGGGTCCATCCGTACCCCAGAGGAACACCGGAGATTTTGCTAGCTCTACGGGCTATGTTTCTACTGTGGAGAGGACACACATTTCATCAGATCCTGTGTCAAGCGTCCGTGTCCAGGTGGTAATAGTAGAGGCCACTTGGTCGCACAGGTATGTCATGCCTCTCAGAGAACTATGCCTGGCAAAGTTCTTCTGGGGGGCATTGTTCCATCTAATGTTCGATCTGATTTAACATCTAAGAGTGTTGTAAAGCCAGTTTTGCAGCAGCCTTTGGCTGAATCGGTGTGTTGTGGCAGCATGGGCAATAAGAGTATTGAGAGCGCTCATGCAGACTTGCTGTCAGAGTAATGTGGATGAGGACGCCAATGAGTGGTAAGATTTTGAGTATCTTCACAGAAGATAGAAGGGATCTTCGGAGGGTACGTATTGGAGTCAGTGACCCATTATCGGTCTCCTATGCACCCATACTATAACCCAATGTATTGGGCGTGATGTGGGTGAACAGAATGACCATTTTACTTTAACATTCTCACACTCACATTGTATACATACATACGTGTATGACAAATACACACAAATACAGTACCATATGTACATATGCAGACATAAAAACACATGCATATTGCAGATGCTTATAAACACAAGAACATATGTATACATTGCTTATGTCATGTTCGACTAAAATAATATACACCTTTGGCTGAGAGAGGTTAGGCTGGAGCACGCCCCTCCCACAAACTAGAATGCTCCCAATGTTAATGAACCTATGTTAACGAATAGGGTTTCTTTCACTCTCAGCTAGTACTATTGCTAAACAGTGTAAGAACAATGTTAAACAGTGCAATAACAGTAAAACTCCATAAATACACTGCAACATATAGGACACATGTCAGACAACTAATTTACAGATCCTGCAGTGTACGCAGTGGGACACTGCACATGTTAAAATTCAGTCCTGATTATTTTATTAATTTTTAATTTTGAAATACTAAAACATAGGTTATTCAATGGATTGCCTGGAAGTCATAAAATCTAAAACAGCTTATCAGCATTCGGCATTAACACTTTAGGTTCCCATACACTTTAGATTAGAGACAGTGAATGCTCTGATTTTGGCAGGACTGGTCCATGTGTATAGGGGCAACTTAATTTTCCCTAGGTGGCATATGTTGCAGGAATGGCTTATTAATATCTCGAGTCCTCATATCAAACTTACATTTATTGATACAAACAACAGATACAAACTTATATAGCCACGTAACATAACGCGTTTCAGGGCTTGCAGCGCCCCTTCCTCAGAAGTGCATAAGGCCTATACTACCCTATGAGGAGCTCTGCTGTCTCCCCTTTTTGTATATAGATACTTTAATGTGTAATACTGTAAAAAAATAAACAACATATGTCCAGGTACAGTATTAAAATGCATCCAAGGATTTCAGGTAGTTATAAGAAAGTACATTCACATATATGTATATATGGTGATTTTACTGGGTTAAATATAAAGTCAGAAAAATCTAGTAAATTTATTGCTCACATCGACTGGATCCCCTCCGAGCGGATGGAATGAGGGCAAGGAAAGTAACCGTTGAGGTTGCCATAGGAATGTCAAACAAGTGGTGCCCTTTTCCTTGGAAACAGTAAGATACAGCATTGTGTAACACAGAGCATGAAAAGTCAATGGGGGGAGGAAACCATCACGGAGAGCTCGGAATAGAGAGACTTTACAAAGGTAAAAAACTACAATTGCACAGAAACAAATCCAATTATAAAAAGATATTCTGGCAATATTGTCTCACTGCTTTTATCTCAGAAAGTAATAGTCAAGGCTACATTCCACATCACTGAAAAACATGCAGAGGGACTGGAGAAGTTTTCCTACTCAACTGAGGAGTATGCATACCTGCACATTTCTTCAATAAATATTATTCTGAAATTTGGCATGTGCCAGGTTCTCTTACCTCTGGTTGCCCAGCTGTTGCAAAACTACAACTCCCACCATGTGTTTGTCAGGGCAGACTGAACATTGTAGTTTTGGAACAGCTGAAGAGTAGTGATGAGCGACAGGGGCCATTTTCAATTTCGCAATATTTTGCGAATATATGGACGAATATTTGTCCGATGTTCGCAAAATTTGCATATTCGCCATGTTCTCTTTTTTTATTTTCAATTTGTAATGAAATTTGCATAATTCGCATGCACAATTATATCTTTCATCTAAAAGAAGGGAGGGATCACTGTCCAGTCTGGAAGTGCCTATATTCGCATGAATATTTGCATAAATGCGCATTAAAAAAATCACGAAGTGCCGGTATTTGCTGTAAAAATTCACATTTTGAATATTCGTGCTCAACACTACTGAAGCTTAATGATGAGCAGCAGGGGCCATATTCGATAATTTGCATATATATGGACGAATATTTGTCCTATGTTCGCAAAATTTGCGTATTTGCTATGTTCGTTATCTTTTTTTTTTCTATGTGAAAATTCGTAATGAAATTCGCATAGTGCGCATGCACAATTATATCCCATAAAAGAAGGGAGGGATCAGTGTACAATTTGAAAGTGCTGATATTCGCATAAATATTCGCATACATTAACTTTAATAAAAACAAAACAAAAAAAATGAATATTCGCCATTACCAATATATATCACTATATTCTAAATCGCCCAGTGCCTATATTGATGGTAAAAATTAGCATTTCGAATATTCACGCTCAACACTACTGAAGAGTCACAGATAGGGGAACACTGTTCTGGAAACACTGGAGATAAGCATGATGATTTAAAGGGGTACTCCGGTGGAAAACTGTTTTTTTCATATTAACTGGTTCCTGAAAGTTACAGATTTGGATATTACTTCTATTAAAAAATCTTATTCCTTTCAAGACTTATCAGCTGCTGTGTGCTCCAAAGGAAGTTATTTTCTTTCTGAAATTCTTCTGACCACAGTGCTCTCTACTCCTCTGTCCATGTCAAGAACTGTCCAGAGTAGGAGCAAATCCCCATAGCAAACCTTTCCTGCACTGGACAGTTCCTGACATGGACAGAGGTGTCAGTAGGGAGCATTGTGGTCAAACAGATAAGAACAACTCAACTTCCTGTGGAGCATACAGCAGCTGATAAGTACTGGAAGGGTTGATATGTTTTAATAGAAATAATTTACAAATCTTAAAATTAGGTGCAGCTCACAACCGAAGGACCGAGGCAATCAAAGCTAAAGCCGGACCCTACCGGCAACAATAATAAATATCAATTAGAATATATAGCTTATGCCTCTAGGACCTCACCAATGATGCATAATGATGTGGGCAATAATAGATTGTGGCAGCGTTAATCAAAAATTGTTTTAATTCAGATTATAAAATGTAAATATATAAAACAATGACAAAGTAACACATTAAACTGGCACTGTCTAATGAAAATCCCACTGGGCCCTAGTGGTATATCTGAAATAGAATATAAAAAATATAAAAATGATGAATTAATGTTCCAATAAGTCCATAAATCTGCAAATGAAAAATAATAAAATCTGCAAAAGGTATGGATAGATATTCAGTTTTGTGGCAAAATAAACTTGTTGTGGCCCCCCCTCTCCATATTGGGGCATACGAGGAATACAAGGCTGCAATTCATTCACAAAAAAATCCATCAAGCCAGAAGCAGGGGAGATACTCTGTATCATTCATTTTTTTCATTCATTTTTTGGATTATTGACTTTTTGTTACATTGACTTTATGTTACAAGTTTATTTTGCCACAAAACCGAATATCTATCCATACCTTTTGCAGATTTTATTATTTTTCATTTGCAGATTTATGGACTTATTAATTCATCATTTTTATATTTTTTATATTCTATTTCGGATATCCCACTAGGGCCCAGTGGGATTTTCATTAGACAGTGCCAGTTTAATGTGTTACTTTGTCATTGTTTTATATATTTATATTTTATAATCTGAATTAAAACAATTTTTGATTAACGCTGCGACAATCTATTATTGCCCACATCATTATGTACCATTGGTGAGGTCCTAGAGGCATAAGCTATATATTCTAATTGTAATTTACAAATCTGTTTAACTTTCTGGAGCCAGTTGATATGAAAAAAAAAAAAGTTTCCACCGGAGTACCCCTTCAATGCAAAGGATATTTCTACTCCACATTCTCCAGATAGAGCAGTGGTCTCAAACTGTGACCCTGGGAGTGGACGTTTTTCAACATCTGGAGGGCCACAGTTTGAGACCACAGCGTTAGAGTTGTCATGAACAAGATAGGGGATAAATAAATGATTGGTTTTGGTCTGACCGCTGGGATCCCCACTGATCCCCAGAACAGATGTCAAATGTCCTCCAAATTAATGCAGCGTGGCCAGCACTCCATTCATTCTCTACATAGCTTCCGATCAGCTGGTTGGATCCCCACCAACCATCTAATTATTTCTTACCCTATGGATAGGGGATAATGTTTCATGATGTTTATCCATATAACTCAATTACGAAACAGTAAAAAAGGCATCACCTTCTATTCAAGGGCCTGTTAGATCACTGCCCACAGGTGATGCAGATAGATTTGTTTGGTGTCCCCGGTATTGCATACCGTACCTAGTGTGGTGGTCCCCAAAATCAGAGTAACTATGCTCAGGTAGGGTCCCCCAGATGGGACAGCCCCTAGTCGCCTCTCCTCTACTCTAATTCTACAATGTTGATACATGTACATATTTAGTAATAATGTATATTTAATATAATGTATAGTACTTACCTTGTTTAGTGTCGTAGGACCTTCGGTCATGTGACTATGTTATCATCCTCTATGGTATGTTGGAGGACCTTTGGAGGTCATTGGGTCACATGTTACCCATAATTCTTTATAATGGTGATTGACACAAGTATTGGACCAATTAGCACTAGTCCAGCCCCTGCCCATATAAGGGAGCTGTAGCCAATTATCGCTCTCTTGGGTTGCTGCTCTCGTGGATGCCGGACTAGCAGGACGGATCTGCGCAAGTTGCAAAGACATGCTAGGCCTAAAAACCTTCCGGCCTCAGCGGACCCGAAACCATGAGTTCTAAACTACTCCTCACTAAAGCTAGCGTGACTACTGGACCGCAACTAAATCACCTAAATCCAGTGGAACAGCGCATATTATCCTAAAGACTCTAAATTGCTAAAGTCCCAACCTTTATCAATCTCCAAAGAAAACTTGCATGTATAGCAACTGTTCCGATTATGAAGCTTGCACAAAATCTTCAGTAAAAGTTACAAGGGTGGCGGTAGGACAAGCATTACTGAGGAGCCCTCACCCTGGCGTCATGAATAGCAAGGGTTAACAAACACCCTTTAGTCACCGCACAGCTACACTCCCCATACCCCACTCCCCACGGCTATCACATTTACATCTGGCTCCTCAAAAAGGGTCGGGACCAATTAGATTTAATTCCCACTGGCTTTCCATGATAGATAAAGATGAATATTTCATACAGGAGTTGTCTCAGTTTTGGGTTACTAAAAAAGGGTCTACGAAAGTAACCATAGTCTGTGACGCACTGAAGGCGTATTTGAGAGGTATCTTGTTTTAAAAAATTGTCAAAAAAAAGACAGCTTAGGGGGAAGGAAAGAACTCTGATTGAGGAAGTTGAAAAATCTAAGAAATTATTGTCGCCATTGATGGAGGGTTAGGACCCTATATGTTGCTTAGGGCTTTATGAAAACTTGTGAGTATACCCTATCTCATTGGCCCAGTTAACACGGGGGTGGGTCACTTTATATTACCAAGGGCCCTATCGCTTACGCAGGACCATGTCCTAGATGTATACATGCTCACTCACACCTACAGTTCTCTACTTTCCTAGTACAGCTCCGCTTATAGTGTTCTTTTTATGCATGTATATTTTGTTGCTTGATGTGTTACTTCTCCCACATACCAACCCCCCCATGTTACCTTCACCAAGTAGATTCTTGGCGCTACCTCCATCCCTGCGAGAAGGACTTCACGCACTACTCTGCGGTACACAACTCTTACCAAAGGTTGGATTATATCTTCATGCTGACGTCTCTGCTCCCCACTGTGACAGCCGCAGGTATTGACTCAATCTCTGTTTCTGACCATGCACCTATCTCTATCTCTTTTTCTCTTGCCCCACCTTCCCCCTCCCCCTCCAGGTGGAGACTTAATGAGTGCATTCTAGACAATAACAAAGCGAGTGACGATATAAAAAGGCAGCTACATTCTTACTTCGAGCTGATCTCGGACTCTGGCCCCTCAAAACCAATGGTATGGCAAGCACATAAATCCTACATTAGGGGTATTTTTTATAATGTGGGGCTCCAGACTAAAAAAGGAAAGACAGCAAGACATCACTAAACTAATGACTGATATTTCAAATCTAGAGAGAGTCCACAAACGGACTAGGGCGATCGAGGCGCAGACTGATCTCTGCTCACTCAGGGAGCAGCTGCTTTCCCTCCTGCAACTAAAGTTGTCTAAGGCTTACCTTCATGCTATGCACAGGATCTATGCCCATGGTAATAAGAGTGGGAGATTGATGTCGACCTTACTCAAAAAAGCTAGGGCTAAGAGTCAAATCCACACTGTTAAAAATTCCAGGGGTGACACATTGGACACATCCTCTGCCATAGCCGCCACTTTCAGAGAGTACTTTCACTCTCTCTATAATCTAAGTGAGGGGGGAACTGATGCCCAAAAGGCTGAAAGGCTTCGCCTCACTAATGACTTCTTGACCGGCCTGCATCTCCCCACCCTCACTCCATCTATGGCTGAGGACTTAGCCGCTGTGGTCACTCGAGAGGAATTAAATCGAGTACTGTCCTCTTTCCCTACCGGAGAGAGCCCAGGGCCGGACGGTCTACCACTCACGTACTATAAAAGATTCAACGACATACTACTTCCCCATCTCACTGAGATGTGTAATGCCTTACTTCAGGGGGAATCTTTGCCTAGACAATCCCAGGAAGCACACATCACCTTACTTGCAAAAGAAGGAAAAGACCCCACCTTATGTAGCAGCTACAGGCCAATATCCCTACTTAATTGGAACTGAAGATTTGGTCTAAAGTACTTTCTAACCATCTCAAACGTTTACTGCCTCACTTGGTGGGTAAGGAACAGGCGGGATTTGTCCCTGGGAGGGAAGGCTGCATGAATACTTGGAAACTCCTCACAGGAATACACTCTGCTAAATGCAATAATACCCCATTGGTCCTTCTCGGCGTCGACGCCGAGAAGGCCTTTGACAGAGTTAGCTGGCACTTCATGAGGGAAGTAAGATTGAAATTCAGTATTCCTACGCTCTTTGTAGACGCTGTCTTCTCTCTCTACTTCAGCCCCTCAGCCTCCCTCTTAGTTAATGAACTCATATCCCAACCCTTCACTATTGGAAACGGGACCAGGCAGGGCTGCCCCTTATCACCAGCCCTCTTCATCCTGGTGATGGAGACTTTGCTCCAAAAAGTGCGCCAAACACCAGAAATAAAGGGCCTACCTTCACAGGGAGGGGAGCTCAAGGTCCTAGCATTTGCTGACGACCTGCTCTTCCTCCTGAGTGACCCTACTGGGGGGCTGCCGTGCCTGGCTGGATTATTTGATCTATTTGGGCATCTATCAAACTTCAAGGTTAACTTCACAAAATCAGAACTTTTAAATATTACGCTGCCTGCCTCCCTGATGGACAGACTAACACCAACAACACGGTTTCCATGGGCCCCTAACTCACTGAAATACCTAGGTGTGCACATCCCCAAAGATATAACTGGCATTTTTGATCTTAACTATAAACCCCTCCTATCTGAGGTAGGCAAACTACAACAGGAATTCGACCTCCCTATGATCTTGTGGTTTGGAAGGAAAGATGTTATTAAATGCTAAGTTCTCCCCAAAATACTTTACGTACTTAGGATGATCCCAGTACCTCTGCCACGTTCCTTTTTCAAATATATCAAATTGCTATTCTCAAGATATCTTTGGAAAACGACGAGGCCAAGACTAGCTCATAGACTACTGATAAGGGGATCTCAGGAGGGAGGGATTGGGCTCCCAGATATAAGTGATCTCTACAAAGCGGTCCAACTGCAGAAATGGATGGACTTGGCTGCTCCCATATCCAACGCCAGCCCATCTGATTGTCACCTACTCCAGCTAGCCACTCACTCGCCGAGTCTCTTGCAAGACCTATGGATGCCCCCAAAGGTGAGGTACCTCCTCGATTCCCCCCAGCTAATATTTTCAGGCATCTTCTCCACCTGGTCGACCCTTTCACCTGCTCTTGCTCCGTCTATTTCTCCTCTTCTCCCTGCCTGCTTAATACCTGCGGCTGTGGGCAACTTTTCCACCACATTCCAGCCCATGTGGAACAAATTAAGTGGAATCAAAGTATCAGCCTTGCTTAAGGATGGAGTGGCTCCAACCCCTGAGACCCTGTACTCCTTGCTGCCAACACAGAGGTATTCATTCATGCATTTTCACCATTTTGTTACATGCTGTTCGAAATTTCTCACAAAGTTTGGCCCACCTAGAGAGACCACTAGCTTTGAAGAAATGATACTGAAAGCTCACCCTAAACATAGGAGCATCTCGGCCTGCCTCCCCTTGATCAACTTGGTTTTGCAGTCTACAACCCCACATTTCATAGCCTCTTGGGCGCAGGAACTTGGGTTTAATCTTACAGACTCAGACACCAAATTTATCCTAAGACACTCACACAGATTCTCTAGATGCGTACGCCTACAGTAGTCACACTACAAGGTAGTGTCTAGATGGTACAAGACCACAGAATTCCTATATACCCACAAGTTATCTGCCTCAAATCTGTGCTGGAGATGTGGCTCCCATGTAGGTACTCACGCCCATATATGGTGGACGTGCCCATCCATCACACCATACTGGAATGATGTCAATAAAATTATCGACACTGTAACACACAGTAAGACCACACTGTCCCCTTTGGCAGTGCTATTGGGGCTTCCCTCATTAGGTTACACCCCTGGGAAGCACTCCCTGGTCACCCACCTCCTAGCTGCGGCCAAGTCGTTGGTACAATTGCATTGGATGCAAAAGAGCCCTCCCTCAGTCGACGAGTGGATCTAAAAGGTCCACCAAATCTGTAGATTTGAGGAACTATGTCACAGAGCACAACGGACGTATGACAAATTCTTGGTAGTGTGGAAGCCGTGGTTAACCTCTGTATATTGCATATGTAATCCTGACCTAGACTGGAACTTGTGTCGCTCATACCTTACTTCACCCCACCACCACAAGCCAATGCTTGATTACCTCACATTTAACCCCCCCCCCCCACTTCCTGACAAGACAAGTGATCAGACAAGTGATCAACATCTGGATTACCCCAAAAGCTACAGTATCCAGTAAGTTTACAAGTCTATGTCTACTGTTACTGAAACTAGTCAAGTCCTGCACATTGTCAAGTCTAATTACAAGTCAAGTTAATTACAAGTATAGGTCCAGCAAGCAGAGAGCTCCTCTGGGTCCTGGCCACCTCTCTTGGAAATCTGGCCTTAACTGTGAAGATAATTACACCTGTCTTCTATTCAGTAAATCCTCCATTTGACAATAACTGGTTGTTGACTCTTTATCACTACTAGCCCATGGGATAGTGGAGAATCCAGGCGTGTGGGGGTTCCGGAACCCAAAAACCACACTGGCATCCCAAACATATAGGGGTTAATACTATCTGACCCCCAGGGTTAATAACATCAGATCCCACCACTCACACCGCAACACCCGTGGTCCCGCCATTAACCCGGTTGGCCACCACAATCTTGACGTCACAAACAGGAACGGGTGTGTGCCTTAACCACTCAGCCACCCTGTCAAGTTCGGCCACCCATCAACAGTGTAAAAGTGTGTGCTGAAGGCAAGTTGCGATTGTTCGAATTCAAGAGTATGCCGTAATGTCCCTGCAACTTTTCCAGAGGCTAACGCTTGGGACATTTAAACTTCCAGAGTGTCCTACTGTACCTCGATGATGTAATTGTATATTCCAAGTCCTACCAGGAGCACCTGGGTCACCTGTCAGATATGTTCCAAGTGTTGATTAAACACAGATTGAAGGTCAAGTCGTCCAAGTCCCATTTGCTCAAGCCACAGGTATACTACCTTGGTCATGTTGTCAGCGCCGAGGGAGTCCAGCCTAATCCTGACAAGGTAAAAATCATCAATAACTGGCCTACCCCGCGCACAGTGAAGGATGTAAGGAGTTTCCTGGGATTTGCTGGCTATTACCGTCACTTCATTCCTCACTTCGCTCAGATTGCCGAGCCCCTCACATCTCTCCTACGAGGCACAGCGAAGGAAAGCTACAGTGGGAAGCTACCTGTGGAATGCACCAAGGAGCAAGAAATGGCCTTCCAAGCCCTGAAGCACCTGCAGGGCATTAGGGGCAAGCCTATTAGAGGCAATCCTATTCCAAGTCCAAGGAGGACAGGAACGAGTAATAGCCTATGCCAGCCGCAATCGAGAAGAACGATGCCAATCACAGCTCATTCAAGTTGGAGCTCCTAGCCCTCACATGGCCTGTGACTGAGAAGTTAAAGGACTACTTGGCCACCACACCGTTCAATGTCTATACAGATAATAATCCACTGGCACTGAACACTGCCAAACTGGGTGCCATCGAACAGCGGTGGGCCTCGAGACTAGTCAGTTACGACTTCACCATCAAGTACAGAAGTGGCAAGTCGAATGTCAATGCAGATGTATTGTCTCGGATGACCCCTGGCGAGGAATTACCTGTCAAAGATGAGAGGGAAGACGGGGAGATGCCCCCATTTTACAAGAGATTTGTGGGTCAGAATGCTGCAATCATCCTTGAAGAGGGCTAATCTACAGTGGGGATCAAAAGTTTGGGCACCCCAGATAAAAATTTGTATTAATGTGCATAAAGAAGCCAAGGAAAGATGGTAAAATCTCCAAAAGGCATCAAATTACAGATTAGACATTCTTATAATATGTCAACAAAAGTTAGATTTTATTTCCATCATTTACACTTTCAAAATAACAGAAAACAAAAAAATGGCGTCTGCAAAAGTTTGGGCACCCTGCAGAGTTAATATCTTGTACTGCCCCCTTTGGCAAGTATCACAGCTTGTAAATGCATTTTGTAGCCACCCAAGAGTCTTTCAATTCTTGTTTGAGGTATCTTTGCCCATTCTTTTTTACAAAAGTCTTCCAGTTCTTTGAGATTTCTGGGCTGGCTGTCACGCATTGCTCTTTTAAGGTCTATCCATAGATTTTCAATTGTGTTGAGGTCAGGAGATTGTGAAGGCCATGGCAAAACCTTCAGTTTACGCCTCTTGATGTAATCCCCCGTGGATTTTGAGGTGTGTTTAGGATCATAATCCATTTGTAAAAGCCATCCTCTGTTTAAAAGGGTTCTCTGGTGCTTAGACATCTTATCCCCTATCCAAAGGATAGGGGATAAGATGCCTGATCGCGGGAGTCCCGCCGCTGGGGACCCCCGGGATCTTGCATGCGGCACCCCATTTGTAATCAGTCCCCGAAGCGTGTTCGCTCCAGGTCTGATTACCGGCGACCACAGGGTCGACGGCGTGTGACGTCACGCCTCCGCCACCGTGTGACGTCACCCTCCGCCCCTCAATGCAAGCCTATGGGAGGGGTGTGACAGCTATCACGCCCCCTCCCATAGGCTTGCATGGAGGGGCGGAGCATGACGTCACAAGGGGGCGGCCCTGTGGTCACCGGTAACTGACCCAGAGCGAACACGCTGCGGGGACTGATTACAAACGAGGTGCAAGTACAAGATCCCGGGGGTCCCCAGCAGCGGGACTCCCGTGATCAGGCATCTTATCCCTTAAGATGTCTAAGCACCGGAGAACCCTTTTAACCTCAGCTTTTTCACAGATGGCATCAAGTTAGCATCTAAAATTTTCTGAAATGTTATTGAATCCATTTTTCCTTCTACTCGTGAGATGTTCCCTGTGCCACTGGCTGCAATACAACCCCAAAGAATGATTGATCCACCCCCATGCTTAACAGTTGAACAGAGGTTCTATTAATTAAATTCTGTTCCCCTTCTTCTCCAAACGTACCTTTGCTCCTTCCAGCCAAAAAGTTATATTTCAACCTCATTGGTCCACAGAATTTGTTTCCAAAATGCATCAGGCTTGTCTATATGTTCATTTGCAAAGTTCAAATGCTGATTTTTGTGGTGAGGACGTAGAAGAGGTTTTCTTCTGATGACTTTTCCATGAAGACCATATTTGTACAAGTATTGTATCTCTTCATAGTGGAATAGTGTACCACAACTCCAGTGTCTGCCAGATCTTTCTGGAGGGATTGTGCAGTCAAACGTGGGTTTTGAATTGTTTTCTCACAATCCTGCGAGCTGTTCTGTCTGATATTTTTCTTGGTCTTCCAGATCTTGCTTTAACTTCCACTGTTCCTGATGACTGCCATTTCTTAATTACATTCCGAACAGAGGATATTGACATCTGAAAACCCGACCCAGATGTATATGCAATTCAGAAGTCAGAATACGAGTCTCAAGTTGTTCACCGTAATCAAATTGTGTCACAAGTTAGATTTGCCAGTGTCACCGCAGCCTCCTTCACCCCCAGTCAAGCCTGTGAGGGAATATGTGCCCAGAGAAGGAATTTCCCCGTCCATGGATGACCCCATGTTTCCTATGGACCAAGCTGCAGTCTTTGGGTTCATACCAGCCTGTGGGCCTGTATAGCCAACAATAGTCACTCCGCCAGCTCAAGTTCTGTCACCGATGGCACAGGAGTATACTCCAATCTCCATACTGTCTGTCTCACCCATGTCAGAATCCCCAATTCCAAGTGTCTATCCTGTCAGTCAAGAGTCATCACCTGTTCCAGCTACCGAAAGAGAGGAACCTGTCGATACTCTAGCAGAGTCACTCCTAACTCCTAAAGAGACTGCTGTTCCCGAGTCTCCGAAAATATTGCTGCGTAGGCCAACGCTGGGGCAGATACCCGTTAGATACAAGGACTTAAGTACATAAACAGTTCATGTACACATAGTTCAGTATACACAAGTAAAGTATACGTCAGTCACATAAAGTAGAGCTGTATCACTCACATTACACAGTCCACTAACAAGTCACATGTCTAATGTATCTAACGTCTAACCGTGCACAGGATACTTTGCTTGCCAGTAAGTATTCCTGAAACTAACCTAGAGCACGTATTCAGTAAAGGCAACATAAAGGTCCCTTTCTATAACGCGGGGCCACAACGTCATAGCGGGTCGGGCCTGGCCTCATAGAGGCCGGAACCCGTGGCTAATAGCGTGCGACAATGATCGCAGTGCCGTGCACTATTAACCCTTTAGACATGGTGTTCAAAGTTGAACGCAGCGTCTAAAGCGAAAGTAAATCACTGCCGGTTAGCTCAGGTGGCTGTTCGGGATGTCCGCGGCGAAATCGCGGCATCCCGAACAGCTCTGGGACACGAGGAGGGTCTCCTACCTTGCCTCCTGGTGTCCGATCGCCGAATGACTGCTCAGTGCCTGAGATCCAGGATTGAGCAGTCAAGCAGCAGAATCATTGATCACTGGTTTCCTAAGAGAAACCATTGATCAATGTAAAAGATCAGTGTGTGCAGTGTTATAGCCCCCTATGGGAGCTATAATACTGCAAAAGAATAGTGAAAAAAAAGTGTATAAAAATCATTTAACACCTCCCCTAATAAAAGTTTGAATCACCCCCCTTTTCCCATTTAAAAAAAAAAAAAACTGTGAAAACAAAAATGAACATATGTGGTATTTCCGCCTGCGGAAATGTCCGAATTATAAAAATATATAATTAATTAAACTGCACAGTCAATGGCGAACGCGCCAAAAAAATCCAAAATAGCGTATTTTTATACCATGAAAAAATTAATAAAAAGCGAGCTACAAGTCCGATCAATACAAAAATGGTACCGCTAAAAACTTCAGATCATGGCGCAAAAAATTTGCCCTAATACTGCCCCATATGCGGAAAAATAAAAAAGCTATAGGGGTCAGAAGATGACAATTTTAAACATATACATTTTCCTGCATGAGGTTATGTTTTTTTTTCAGAAGTACGACAAAATCAAACCTATATAAGTAGGGTATCATTTTAATTGTATGGACCTACAGAATAAATAGAAGGTGTAATTTTTACCGAAAAATTTACTGCATAGAAACAGAAGCCCCCAAGTTTAATTTTGTCTCACAATGATTTTATTTTCCATTTCGCCGTAGATTTTTGGGTAAAATGACTGATGTCATTACAAAGTAGAATTGGTGGTGCAAAAAAATAAGCCATCATATGGATTTTTAGGTGCAAAATTTAAAAAGTTATGATTTTTTAAATGTAAGGAACAAAAAATGAAAGTGCAAAAAAAAAAAACTGGTCCTTAAGGGGTTAAAGGGGTTGTCCAGTGGAAACAGTTAATTAAGTATTGTCCCTAAGGCTGCCTAATAAAATATAATAAACACTTTAACTCACCTTCCACCGCTCCTTTTTAGCTCTGGTACCGATGACACAGCTTTCCCCACATCTGCAAAGCATAACATCTACAGCCTGGGGAAACTGACAGCGCCGCTCACCAAATCACTGGAGACCGGCCGGAGATGGTTTATTATTTTTGGAGGTAAGTGTTTATTATTCTTATAGGCAGCCTGGGGAAAATAGTAAATTAATTATTTTCACTGGACAACCCCTTTAACCCCTTAACGACGCAGGACGTATATTTACGTCCTGCGCCGGCTCCCGCGATATGAAGCGGGATCGCGCCGCGATCTCGCATCATATCGCGTCGGTCCCGGCGTTAATCAACGGCCGGGACCCGCGGCTAATACCACACATCGCCGATCGCGGCGATGTGCGGTATTAACCCTTTAGAAGCGGCGGTCAAAGCTGACCGCCGCTTCTAAAGTGAAAGTGAAAGTGACCCGGCTGCTCAGTCGGGCTGTTCGGGACCGCCGCGGTGAAATCGCGGCGTCCCGAACAGCTGATCGGACACCGGGAGGGCTCTTACCTGCCTCCCCGGTGTCCGATCGACGAATGACTGCTCCGTGCCTGAGATCCAGGCAGGAGCAGTCAAGCGCTGATAATGCTGATCACAGGCGTGTTAATGCACGCCAGTGATCAGCATTAGAGATCAGTGTGTGCAGTGATATAGGTCCCTATGGGACCTATAACACTGCAAAAAAAAAGTAAAAAAAAAGTGTTAATAAAGGTCATTTAACCCCTTCCCTAATAAAAGTTTGAATCACCCCCCTTTTCCCATAAAAAAAATAAAACAGTGTAAAAAAAATAAAAAATAAACATATGTGGTATCGCTGCGTGCGTAAATGTCCGAACTATAAAAATATATCATTAATTAAGCCGTACGGTCAATGGCGTACGCGCAAAAAAATTCCAAAGTCCAAAAAAGCGTATTTTGGTCACTTTTTATATCATTAAAAAATGAATAAAAAGTGATCAAAAAGTCCGATCAAAACAAAAGTCATACCGATAAAAACTTCAGATCACGGCGCAAAAAATGAGTCCTCATACCGCCCTGTACGTGGAAAAATAAAAAAGTTATAGGGGTCGGAAGATGACATTTTTAAACGTATAAATTTTCCTGCATGTAGTTATGATTTTTTCCAGAAGTGCGACAAAATCAAACCTATATAAGTAGGGTATCATTTTAACCGTATGGACCTACAGAATAAAGATAAGGTGTAATTTTTACCGAAATATGCACTGCGTAGAAACGAAAGCCCCCAAAAGTTACAAAATGGCGTTTTTTTTTCGATTTTGTCGCACAATGATTTTTTTTTCCGTTTCGCCGTGCATTTTTGGGTAAAATGACTAATGTCACTGCAAAGTAGAATTGGCAACGCAAAAAATAAGCCATAATATGGATTTTTAGGTGGAAAATTGAAAGGGTTATGATTTTTAAAAGGTAAGGAGGAAAAAACGAAAGTGCAAAAACGGAAAAACCCTGAGTCCTTAAGGGGTTAAGGCTGTTTGTCAAAATAAGAAACAGTGATTTTTCTCTATATTGGGCCAAAAGACAAGATACTTTGCTTTACCTTTGGTGCACTCTGTTATTTTCACACAAAAAAACTAAACTTTCAGATAGCTACAAGCTACATGCTAGGTTAAGCCATAAAATAGTATTTATCTCCAGTAAAACAATTTTTTTTTCTTAATATGCGCACATACCAAACACTAGTTTTGACCTTGATGCATCTTATCTCCCATCACTCTAAATGCTAAACATTAATAAACATTAATAAACATTAATAAACATGTACTACCCAGTGTACACGGTATTGTATGCAGTAACAATAGCGTAGGACAAATTCCACTAAAAGTTTGAAATATAAACTTTATAAATAAAGAAAAACATCTGCATTCCTCATACCTCTGATAACACACATCTAATTGCTTTCTCTTCCTATTCTCTGTTATTAATTAGTTAACTAGCTAAAGAAAAACAGGAAATAATATGTTTCTCTTTGTTGACAATTCTTGCAGAGTTGATAAAAGCGTAAAAGCAAAAGGCAGAAGGACACTAGTTCCATTTAAAGTGCAACTCTTTGAAAAAGCAAACAAAAAAAAAAACAGAAAAGAGAAAACAATCCTATGCTGCTCTACATATTTAAAGAGTACCTCTCATGATCTTGTAAAATTTTATAATCCTCCCAGTTCACTGCCTCCATCACTGCCTTTATTTTTTATTATTTTCTAGTTTTCTTCCTTGATATTACTCTGTATTTTCTGCTCAGTCAGATTCACAGACTGGGAAGAGGCATTCCCCAGCAGGCTGTGACATCATCTGCAGCCATACAGGGGAGAACTTCCTCCCTCACTCTGCTACACACAGCCCAGAGCAGTATAAGGCTACCCCCACCCCCAGCACTGCAGGCAGCATTTCCTGCTTTTGGACTTCTGCCAAGACTCCAAAGTCTGTGCAAGAGATAGGGAGGAATGTGCTCTGGACAATTAGGGAGACACCTAGTGGCAGCTTTTTTTTAAACACAAATAAAACATAGAAAACTTCATTTTTTTTAACCAAAGTACATTAGAAAGATTTTTTTTTATTTACCCTAAGGAGTGGAATAGCAATAATTTGTTTTAATGAGAGTGCCCCATTAAGGACACATCTCATTTTTAAAACCTTCCGACTTGTCATAATAACAGGTCACAAGTTTTGATGGGTTAGGGTCCTGGTGCTGATTTCATACACCACATGTACATAGTTTCATACATGGCAGCGCTGTCTTTTAATGTTTAGATATTTGTTGGCAGCAGGGGTTAGTGTTTGCTGGACTGATGGCTGATAATCCTTTAAAGCTTATACTTATATCATGTTGCAATACTAGACAAGTGTTTTTGTTTCTATAAGTTCTGTAAATAGATATTATATGTAATTTAAATGATAATGGCCACAAGCAAGCAGGAGTATTCTTGCTCTGTAATAAATAGGTGTTTCTATATATTAGAAGCATAAAACATATCCAGGATGGCCAAGCCAATGCACTTAACAGCCCATTATATATTGACTAAAATGTAACAACAGGATACTAAAAATTCAAGAAAATATAATTTAGGGTCAAATGTGCAATGACAAAATAATCTCAGTTGCTGCCAAACAACTTATGTGACACATTTCATAATAGTGAGAAGCTTATATCACTTTATTTTCACCTCCTGGTAGTTTATTTTTCACATTTAGAAACTATTATGTCAAGTTTAATTCTCAATCTGCATAATACAGTGGAGGCCAACAATGATAGCCATCCTGCATTGACATGTTCATACTTACCCTGCTGAGAAAATATTATTCTCAAGCAATTTAATGTTGTCAACTAAATTAAAGCTAAAGCCCGCCGTGGATTTTAGAGCGTTTTTAGTATTGTTCTCTTACTCTTTGTTTCCCTTGACAGCCAATATGCAAAGTGATATAATTTTCTGATTTTATTATTGTAAAACATTTTGTATCTTTATTTATTTCGGGAGAAATATTTAGAAACTAGACTATCATTTTAAATACTGTAGTTTTTTTTTCCTTCTAATTCTCCATAGTATCTATCTATCTATTATCTATCTATCTATTATCTATCTATCTATTATTTATCTATCTATCTAATATCTACAGTAATGGCCGTAGATGTTGGCACCCCGGAAATTTTTCAAGAAAATGAAGTATTTCTCACAGAAAAGGATTGCAGTAACACATGTTTTGCTATACATATGTTTGTTACCTTTGTGTGTATTGGAAATAAAAAACTAAATTATTGGCACCCTTTTATCACACCTGGAAGCAGATAAAAAGGAGAGAAGTTCACTTAATCTTTGCATTGTGTGTCTGTGTATGCCACACTAAGCATGGACAACAGAAAGAGGAGAAGAGAACTGTCTAAGGACTTTAGAACCAAAATTGTGAAAAAATATCAACAATCTCAAGGTTACAAGTCCATTTCCAGAGATCTAGATTTGCCTTTGTCCACAGTGCGCAATATTATCAAGAAGTTTGCAACCCTTGGCACTGTAGCTAATCTCCCTGGGCGTGGACAGAAGAGAAAAATTGATGAAAGGTGTCAACACAGGATAGTCCAGATGGTGGGTAAGCAGCCCCAAACAAGTTCCAAAGATATTTAAGCTGTCCTGCAGGCTCAGGAAGCATCAGTGTCAGCTTGAACTATCCATCAAAATTTAAATGAAACACTATGGCAGGAGACCCAGGAGGACCCCACTGCTGACACAGAGACATAAAAAAGCAAGACTACATTTTGCCAAAATGAACTTGAGAAAACCAAAATCCTTCTGGGAAAACTTCTTGTGGACAGATGAGACCAAGATAGAGCTTTTTGATAAAGCACATCATTCTACTGTTTACCAAAAACGGAATGAGGCCTACAAAGAAAAGAACACAGTACCGACAGTGAAATATGGTGGAGGATCAGAGATGTTTTGGGATTGTTTTGCTGCCTCTGGCACTGGGTGCCTTGAATGTGTGCAAAGCATCATGAAATCTGAGGATTTGCAACAGATTTTGGTTCGCACTGTACAGCCCAGTATCAGAAAGCTAGGTTTGTGTCCTAAATCTTGGGTCTTACAGCAGGACATACATCAAAAAGCACCCAGAAATGGATGGCAACAAACGGCTGGAGAGTTCTGAAGTGGCCAACAATGAGTCAAGATCTAAATCCCATTGAACACCTGTGGAAAGATCTTAAAACTGCTGTTGGGAAAAGGCGTCTTCCAATAAGAGAGACCTGGAGCAGTTTGCAAAGGAAGAGTGATCCAATATTCCGGCTGAGAGTTGTAAGAAGCTCATTGATGGTTATAGGAAGCTACTGATTTCAGTTATTTTTTCCAAAGGGTGTGCAACCAAATATTTCCTTTTTTGTTTCGTTCCAGTACACACAAGGGGAATACACATGTGTATAGCAAAACATGTAACTATGTGTTACTGCAATCCTTTTCTGTGAGAAATGCTTCATTTTCTTGAAAAATGTCAGGGGTCCCAACATTTACGGCCATGACTTTATCTATCATCTATCTATCTATCTATCTCATATCTATCTATCATCTATCTATCTATCTATCTATCTATCTATCCACCTCATATCTATCTATCTTTCGGTTTGTCTGTCTATATCTCATATACATCGTTCTATTTCATATCTTTCTATCTATTTGCCTATCTAGGGTAATTGTCTATCTATCTATAATATCATCTATCTATCCATCCCATATCTATTTATCTGTCTACCTATCTATCTATCTATCTATCTAGCAAACCAAAGGATTGGCACAGCACTCCATAAGATGCAAAAAACAACGGTGGTTTATTCACTCATGGCAAAAAAACAGCAGCAACGTTTCAGCTCCCAAAGAGCCATTTTCAAGCTAGTGATACACAGTGCAAGTCGGGGTATATACCGTATATACCCAAAACAGGTGGTACAATAATTATCATTATCAGTGCAATACAATCAATTATATAATAATATAGTTTAGTACATAGTGCATACTTAATAAAGTACTTGAAGTCCACTCTTTTGTTGCCTGTTAATTCCCAACATATGTTGTGTGCAACTGTATGCTATAATTACAATCACATTTACATATTACCAATATAGGAGAGGAGGAGGACCGTTTCCATACATGTGTCATGGCGGCGCCAGCGTGTAACAACGCTACTGCGTCTGCCTTGCGGATGTTCCCTGTTGTAGGAAATCACGTGATGCAAATCACATCTATCTATCATCTATCTATCTCATATCTATCTATCTCATGTCTGTCTATCTATCTATCTATCTATCTCATAATTATCATCTTTCTATCTAATATCTATCTCATATCTATCTATCTCATGTCTGTCTATCTATCTATCTCATAATTATCATCTTTCTATCTAATATCTATCTCATATCTATCTATCTCATATCTATCGATCTATCTATCATCTATCTTTCTGTCTATCTATCTATCTATCTATCTAATATCTCATATTATGGACTGCTCTTTGGATGGACTGTGATGTGGTCTGGGGCATTGACATCTTGCATTTGAACTGGATAAGTGGTGCTGCAATATTTTTGTAATATATATATATACATATATATATTTATAGATATATATATATCTGTTGCTGTATATTTAGCCTAGTAGCGTGCACCTGTAGGCCAGGTCCATATAATAGTTTGGTATTAACTAAAGTGCTGGCTGACTTATTCTTTGTCTGTATTGCACATACGGGGGAGTGGCTACCTCCATGTTGGCCTTGCACCCCACCCACCTCTACCTGGTGTATATAAGGTGTCTTGGATGTTCCAGACCCTGCCATGCTTACTGAACTGTTCACACAGAGGCATATTCACAGTGTAGGGTCCGTCCCAATGAGGCCACCTTATCGCGGTGGGACGGTCCAAGCTATTTGACCGCCGGCGGAGACAAATTTACAAGCTAAGTGCCTCACTATTTCATAGTTTCACATTTGCATCTATTACACCATAGCTGTATAGCTCTCCATGTTTTATCTGCACGTTCATGTTTCACCTATATCCTTGTGCTGGCAGTGTGCTGCTGCATTCTTTTGTTGCTATATATATATATATATATATATATATATATATATATATTGGGAGAAGGTGAAAGGCATCGTGGTGGATGGGCGATATGTGTCACCAAGGCTCCTGGCTTTGGTGAAGTAAGAGTCGGCATTTAGTCAGTGTCTGTGCTGCGATGCAGACTGACACTATGGCCGTGGTATGGCTGGAAGGCCAATCCTGGACGGCTCTTACTGGGAATGACCAAGTGCTGGGTGGGGCCATTCCCCACAATCCAGGTCGCTTTTTGTTGGCCTTAAAGGCAACCTGTTTCACCAGCTGAGGGGGATTTGCTAGTCGCAGCTCACAGTGCCAGAGAAAGCTGAAGGTGGACTCTTCCCTACATTTGCTGAAAGGTTGGAAGCTGGTGAACAGCCTGCCGGGAGGCCTGGAAAAGACTTGTTTGGTGCCGCATGGCACAAACTTAGGTGTGAACAAACACCTAAGGAATACAGGTGGACTTTTGTTTCATTTTCCTTTGTTCTGCGTTTAAAGAATGTTTGCTGTGTTCCTAGTGTGAATAAAACACTGAACTTTGAAAAGTACTTTTTCCTTGTTTCTATACTGCAACCGCATCTATCTGCAAGAGCGAGTCATCACAATATATATATATATATATATATATATATATATATATATACAAGAAAAAAGAAAGATAGCCAGCACAACAGCCTAATACACGGGTGCACACTGCCATGGCATCAGAGTATTGTTACGCCGAGCGCTCCGGGTCCCCGCTCCTCCCCGGAGCGCTCGCTACACTTCCCTCACTGCAGCGCCCCGGTCGGTTCCACGGACCCGGGGCGCTGCGTTACTACCTCCGGCCGGGATGCGATTCGCGATGCGGGTAGCGCCCGCTCGCGATGCGCACCCCGGCTCCCGTACCTTACTCGCTCCCCGTCAGTTCTGTCCCGGCGCGCGCGGCCCCGCTCCCTAGGGCGCGCGCGCGCCGGGTCTTTGCGATTTAAAGGGCCACTGCACCGCTGATTGGTGCAGTGGTTCCAATTAGTGTTTACACCTGTGCACTTCCCTATATCACCTCACTTCCCCTTCACTCCCTCGCCGGATCTTGTTGCCCTAGTGCCAGTGAAAGCGTTCCTTGTGTGTTCCTTGCCTGTGATTCCAGACCTTCTGCCGTTGCCCCTGACTACGATCCTTGCTGCCTGCCCCGACCTTCTGCTACGTCCGACCTTGCTTCTGTCTACTCCCTTGTACCGCGCCTATCTTCAGCAGCCAGAGAGGTTGAGCCGTTGCTAGGGGATACGACCTGGTCACTACCGCCGCAGCAAGACCATCCCGCTTTGCGGCGGGCTCTGGTGAAAACCAGTAGTGACTTAGAACCGATCCTCTAGCACGGTCCACGCCAATCCCTCTCTGGCACAGAGGATCCACTACCTGCCAGCCGGCGTTGTGACAGTAGATCCGGCCATGGATCCCGCTGAAGTTCCTCTGCCAGTTGTCGCTGACCTCACCACGGTGGTCGCCCAGCAGTCACAACAGATTGCGCAACAAGGCCAACAGCTGTCTCAACTGACTGTTATGCTACAACAGTTACTACCACAGCTCCAGCAATCATCTCCTCCGCCAGCTCCTGTACCTCCTCCGCAGCGAGTGGCCGCTTCTGGAATACGACTATCCTTGCCGGATAAATTTGATGGGGACTCTAAGTTTTGCCGTGGCTTTCTTTCCCAATGTTCATTACACTTGGAGATGATGTCGGACCAGTTCCCCACTGAAAGGTCTAAGGTGGCTTTCGTAGTCAGCCTGCTGTCTGGTAAAGCCCTGGCTTGGGCCACACCGCTCTGGGACCGCAATGACCCCGTCACTGCCTCTGTACACTCCTTCTTCTCGGAAATTCGAAGTGTCTTTGAGGAACCTGCCCGAGCCTCTTCTGCTGAGACTGCCCTGTTGAACCTGGTCCAGGGTAATTCTTCCGTTGGCGAGTATGCCGTACAGTTCCGTACCCTTGCTTCAGAATTATCCTGGAATAATGAGGCACTCTGCGCGACCTTTAAAAAAGGCCTATCCAGCAACATTAAAGATGTTCTGGCCGCACGAGAAATCCCTGCTAACCTACATGAACTCATCCATCTTGCCACTCGCATTGACATGCGTTTTTCCGAACGGCGTCAGGAGCTCCGCCAGGATATGGACTCTGTTCGCACGAGGCGTTTCTTCTCCCCGGCTCCTCTCTCCTCTGGTCCCCTGCAATCTGTTCCTGTGCCTCCCGCCGTGGAGGCTATGCAGGTCGACCGGTCTCGCCTGACACCCCAAGAGAGGACACGACGCCGCATGGAGAATCTCTGCCTGTACTGTGCTAGTACCGAACACTTCCTGAAGGATTGTCCTATCCGTCCTCCCCGCCTGGAAAGACGTCCGCTGACTCCGCACAAAGGTGAGACAGTCCTTGATGTCTACTCTGCTTCTCCACGTCTTACTGTGCCTGTGCGGATGTCTGCCTCTGCCTTCTCCTTCTCTGCTGTGGCCTTCCTGGACTCTGGATCTGCAGGAAATTTCATCTTAGCCTCTCTCGTCAACAGGTTCAACATCCCGGTGACCAGTCTCGCCAGACCCCTCTACATCAATTGTGTAAACAATGAAAGATTGGACTGTACTATACGTTTCCGCACGGAGCCCCTTCTAATGTGCATCGGATCTCATCACGAGAGGATTGAACTGTTGGTCCTCCCCAATTGCACTTCTGAAATCCTTCTTGGACTTCCCTGGCTTCAACTCCATTCCCCAATCCTGGATTGGTCCACTGGGGAGATCAAGAGTTGGGGGCCCTCTTGTTCCAAGGACTGCTTAAAACCGGTTCCCAGTAAACCTTGCCGTGTCCCTGTGCTTCCTCATGTAACCGGTCTCCCTAAGGCCTATATGGACTTTGCGGACGTTTTTTGCAAAAAACAAGCTGAGACTCTACCTCCTCACAGGCCTTATGATTGTCCCATTGACCTCCTCCCGGGCACTACTCCACCCCGGGGCAGAATCTATCCTCTGTCCGTCCCAGAGACTCTTGCCATGTCTGAATACGTCCAAGAAAATTTAAAAAAGGGCTTTATCCGTAAATCCTCCTCTCCTGCCGGAGCCGGATTTTTCTTTGTGTCCAAAAAAGATGGCTCTCTACGTCCTTGCATTGACTACCGCGGTCTTAATAAAATCACGGTTAAGAACCGCTACCCCCTACCCCTCATCTCTGAACTCTTTGATCGTCTCCAAGGTGCCCATATTTTTACCAAACTGGACTTAAGAGGTGCTTATAATCTCATCCGCATCAGAGAGGGGGATGAATGGAAAACGGCATTTAACACCAGAGATGGACACTTTGAGTATCTGGTCATGCCCTTTGGTCTATGCAACGCCCCTGCCGTCTTCCAAGACTTTGTTAATGAAATTTTTCGTGATCTACTATACTCCTGTGTTGTTGTATATCTGGACGATATCCTGATTTTTTCTGCCAATCTTGAAGAACACCGCCAGCATGTCCGTATGGTTCTTCAGAGACTTCGTGATAATCAACTCTATGCCAAAATAGAGAAATGTCTGTTTGAATGCCAATCTCTTCCTTTTCTAGGATACTTGGTCTCTGGCCAGGGACTACAAATGGACCCAGATAAACTCTCTGCCGTCTTAGATTGGCCACGCCCCTCCGGACTCCGTGCCATCCAACGTTTTTTGGGGTTCGCCAATTATTACAGGCAATTTATTCCACATTTTTCTACCATTGTGGCTCCTATTGTGGCTTTAACAAAAAAAAATGCCGATCCCAAGTCTTGGCCTCCTCAAGCGGAAGACGCCTTTAAACGACTCAAGTCTGCCTTTTCTTCGGCTCCCGTGCTCTCCAGACCTGACCCATCTAAACCCTTCCTATTGGAGGTTGATGCCTCCTCAGTGGGAGCTGGAGCTGTCCTTCTACAAAAAAACTCTTCCGGGCATGCTGTTACTTGTGGTTTTTTTTCCAGGACCTTCTCTCCGGCGGAGAGGAACTACTCCATCGGGGATCGAGAGCTTCTAGCCATTAAATTAGCACTTGAGGAATGGAGGCATCTGCTGGAGGGATCAAGATTTCCAGTTATTATTTACACCGATCACAAGAACCTCTCCTACCTCCAGTCTGCCCAACGGCTGAATCCTCGTCAGGCCAGGTGGTCTCTGTTCTTTGCCCGATTTAATTTTGAAATTCACTTTCGGCCTGCTGATAAAAACATTAGGGCCGATGCTCTCTCTCGTTCCTCAGATGCCTCTGAAATTGAACTCTCTCCTCAACACATCATTCCTCCTGACTGCCTGATTTCCACTTCTCCAGCCTCCATCAGGCAAACTCCTCCAGGAAAGACCTTTGTTTCTCCACGCCAACGCCTTGGGATCCTCAAATGGGGTCACTCCTCCCATCTCGCAGGTCATGCGGGCATCAAGAAATCTGTGCAACTCATCTCTCGCTTCTATTGGTGGCCGACTCTAGAGACTGATGTGGTGGACTTTGTGCGAGCCTGCACTATCTGTGCCCGGGATAAGACTCCTCGCCAGAAGCCCGCTGGTTTTCTTCATCCTCTACCTGTCCCCGAACAACCTTGGTCTCTGATTGGTATGGATTTTATTACTGACTTACCCCCATCCCATGGCAACACTGTTATTTGGGTGGTCGTTGATCGATTCTCCAAAATGGCACATTTCATCCCTCTTCCTGGTCTTCCTTCAGCGCCTCAGTTGGCTAAACAATTTTTTGTACACATTTTTCGTCTTCACGGGTTGCCTACACAGATCGTCTCGGATAGAGGCGTCCAATTTGTGTCTAAATTCTGGAGGGCTCTCTGTAAACAACTCAAGATTAAATTAAATTTTTCTTCTGCATACCATCCTCAATCCAATGGACAAGTAGAGAGAATTAACCAGATCTTGGGTGACTATTTACGACATTTTGTTTCCTCCCGCCAGGATGACTGGGCAGATCTTCTACCTTGGGCCGAATTCTCGTATAATTTCAGAATCTCTGAATCTTCCTCCAAATCTCCGTTTTTCGTGGTGTACGGCCGTCACCCTCTTCCCCCCCTCCCTACCCCCTTGCCCTCTGGTCTGCCCGCTGTGGATGAAATTTCTCGTGATCTTTCCACCATATGGAAAGAGACCCAAAATTCTCTCTTACAGGCTTCTTCTCGCATGAAGAGATTCGCAGATAAGAAAAGAAGAGCTCCTCCCATTTTTTCCCCTGGAGACAAGGTATGGCTCTCCGCTAAATATGTCCGTTTCCGTGTCCCGAGCTATAAGTTGGGACCACGCTATCTTGGTCCTTTTAAAGTTTTGTGTCAAATTAATCCTGTCTCTTACAAACTTCTTCTTCCTCCTTCTCTTCGTATCCCTAATGCCTTTCACGTCTCTCTTCTTAAACCTCTCATCCTCAACCGTTTTTCTCCTAAATCTGTTCCTCCCACTCCTGTTTCCGGCTCCTCGGACATCTTCTCTGTCAAAGAGATTTTGGCCTCTAAAAAGGTCAGGGGAAGAACTTTTTTTTTAGTGGATTGGGAGGGTTGTGGTCCAGAAGAGAGGTCCTGGGAACCTGAGGACAATATCCTGGACAAAAGTCTGATCCTCAGGTTCTCAGGCCCCAAGAAGAGGGGGAGACCCAAGGGGGGGGGTACTGTTACGCCGAGCGCTCCGGGTCCCCGCTCCTCCCCGGAGCGCTCGCTACACTTCCCTCACTGCAGCGCCCCGGTCGGTTCCACGGACCCGGGGCGCTGCGTTACTACCTCCGGCCGGGATGCGATTCGCGATGCGGGTAGCGCCCGCTCGCGATGCGCACCCCGGCTCCCGTACCTTACTCGCTCCCCGTCAGTTCTGTCCCGGCGCGCGCGGCCCCGCTCCCTAGGGCGCGCGCGCGCCGGGTCTTTGCGATTTAAAGGGCCACTGCACCGCTGATTGGTGCAGTGGTTCCAATTAGTGTTTACACCTGTGCACTTCCCTATATCACCTCACTTCCCCTTCACTCCCTCGCCGGATCTTGTTGCCCTAGTGCCAGTGAAAGCGTTCCTTGTGTGTTCCTTGCCTGTGATTCCAGACCTTCTGCCGTTGCCCCTGACTACGATCCTTGCTGCCTGCCCCGACCTTCTGCTACGTCCGACCTTGCTTCTGTCTACTCCCTTGTACCGCGCCTATCTTCAGCAGCCAGAGAGGTTGAGCCGTTGCTAGGGGATACGACCTGGTCACTACCGCCGCAGCAAGACCATCCCGCTTTGCGGCGGGCTCTGGTGAAAACCAGTAGTGACTTAGAACCGATCCTCTAGCACGGTCCACGCCAATCCCTCTCTGGCACAGAGGATCCACTACCTGCCAGCCGGCGTTGTGACAAGTATACAAAAAAAGATGATTGCAGCAGCACACATTGGTCAAAAAAATTGAGGCTCTTAGCGCACTTTTTGATCAAAACTTGTCCCCCATCCACCACGGGGAGGTGGCCTCATTTAGGATGGGAACCTAGCACAAATTCTGAGCCTAACACTCAACTATCCACTCACCTCTGCTGGGCATATAGCCTCTGACTGGGTGACATGCTGGATCCATTTAAAACTCCACCTGTGAGAAAGGGGGAGGGGTGCACAGCTAAAGAGGGTGCCATTTCCCCCTGAATTGTACATACAAGAAAAAAGAAAGATAGCCAGCACAACAGCCTAATACACGGGTGCACACTGCCATGGCATCAGAGTATACAAAAAAGGGGATTGCAGCAGCACACATTGGTCAAAAAAATTGAGGCTCTTAGCGCACTTTTTGATTAAAACATGTCCCCCATCCACCACGGGGAGGTGGCCTCATTTAGGATGGGAACCTAGCACAAATTCTGCAGTGGCTTTTGCAGAGACGCCCGTGCGCAGCGAGGCACCTGACGTCAAGGCGTAGCGGCGTCTATGCAGTGTACTAGGCCGGAGGCTGCCCGGAGTGGAGAAGATGACCGCCGGAGAAGAAGGACAGCCCGGACCGGTTCACTCTTCACCCGGAACGCCCCCGGACACTAAAGGAAGGAAGGATGGATGGCCCGGACCACCCCCATTACGTGTAAGTTTAATTTTTTTATTGACTCGGAGGGTGGGAGAGGGGTCCGACCGGTATAGCGGTATGGGCAAAAATCCATACCGGTATACCGCCCAGCGGTGGGGGGTGCGACGCGGTGCGGTGGGTCGGGGGGTGGCGGTTGCGGTGCGGTGGGGGCGGTGCGGGGGCGGGGCATTATCGGCTTATCGGCAAGGTAATTGCCGATACCGATAATGCCCAAAATCGTGATTATCGGCCGATAATATCGGCCATACCGATAATCGGTCGATTCCTAATATATATATATATATATATACATATATTTTATTTATCTGTATATCTATCATCTATTTATCCTCAATTGTTTTCCTAATGACATCCAAACAGTGACTAATAACCTACAAAGCAGTTTTGAAAGTGGAAAGAAAAACAGCGAAACTAGGTGAACATCTAAAACAACAAGTTCAAGTTTATGTATACTATCCATATCCATGTATGCTGTTGGTTATAGATAGATGGTATATACATGGTGGATATAAAAAGTCTACACACCCCTGTTAAAATGCTAGGTTCTTGCGAAAGAATGAGACGAAGATAAATGTCTGAACTTTTTTTTAACCTATAGGGTAGAGTCACACATAACGGATCTGCAGTGTATCTTATGACCAATAGTGCGCCTCCATCTATTTCCAGCCCCATGGCCGTCCAGTCCCCGCCCAGGCCTGGTCAAGGCAGCAATCTGCCGCTATGAGCATGCTTGTAGCGGGACATTGGTGCTGCAAGCAAGACACGCATGGCGGAAGTGATGGGGGGGGGGGATTTCATGGGGCTTAAAAGAGGGCCTAGGGTACATTCACACAATGTTTTGCAATACAGTTCCTCCATATGTTTTCAATTTGAAAACTATACGGAACCGTATTGAAAACCGTATGCATTGACTCTCAATTAAAAACCATATGCCAAAAGATGCATCCGGTTGTGTACATTTTGCATCTTGTATGGTTTCATCCGTTTTTTCTTTCCTGTACCCAAAACTCTAGCCTAGCATGGTTTTTGGTCCAGGTGAAACACCATATCGAAACCGCATACAGTTATTTTAACATGGTAGTCAATGGGAACCGTATAGAAGCTTATGTTTGTATGGTTCCCTCTGGATTGCGCAATACAGTTTTTGTCTTTGCACATGCGCAGTTCTTGACATCAGTTCAGTGAAACAAGTGTAACTTTATTCATAATGGAGTGAAAAGTTAGAAACGTATACATTTTTTTTTCTTAAAATACGGATGCAACCAGACATCATTTTTCAAAGCGTATTCAGGTAAATTTTTGTACACACGTTTTGATATGGCTTAATCCGGTGTGAATGCACCCTTAAAACGTGTAAAAAAAAAAGTAAACAAAAAAGAAAACAGACTACATCCCCTAATAAAAATTCTAATCTCAGGAAAAAAAAAAGTTATGGCTTTTAGACAATGAGGAAGAAAAAGATCAATAATGAAAATTGTCTGTATGGAGAAAGGGTTAAAGGGTTACTCCCATGCTCAGCGTTTGGAACAAACTGTTCCAAACACTGGAGCAGGTACTGGGAGCTTGTGATGTCATAGCCCCGCCCCCTCATGATGCCAGCCATCACGCCGCTTCCCATAGACTTGCATTGGGGGGGGGGGGGTGACATCATGAGGGGGCAGGGCTATGACGTCACGAGCTCCCGCCGCCGGCTCCTGATGCCGGCTCCAGTGTTTGGAACAGTTTATTCAAAATGCTGAGAAGAGGTGTACCCCTTTAAGTATACAACACTCTTGCCTTCTATAACATTGAGAACTATCAGTTGCATTCAGACAAACCTATTGTTTGAAATTATATAGGTTCAATGTCAGATCAGCTGAAGTCCCAGCCTATAATAACCTTCAGATCGAGGCAAAATAATTTCTGTGCACCCAAGATACTAAAACATTATGTAAAAAAGGAAATAAATTGTAAATACCTTCATCTTACCATTACAAGACTCCCGATGATGTGTGTAATGGGTTTAGTATGAGCACCTGAGATTTGACTGCGAGGAAAGGTTACAATATCCTATCAAAAGATCTCCTATAGTATAACCATCATATATTGATTCTGGTTGCCCCCATACATGAATAACAACAAAAAAAAATAATAATAATAACTCTTCTTGGTCACACAGAAGCGGTTTCGACTCCCCTTTCCCATTATGGGAATCCCTCCTTAGTGTATTAATTAGCACTTAAAAAATGCAACATGATACCTGGCAATTTGTTCTCACCCATCTGTAAGATTTCGGATGTCGCTGGGTTCCCTGCGCCTATAGCATGCAATTAAAACAATAATTGGCTTTGAAAGACAATTTCTCGACAGTCACATGTAATTCTTCCAGGTTACATGAAGTGTTGGAAACACTCACTCCGATAATTGTACACATGCATTCTTTGTTTGGAGGTTTTGTGCCACGTTCCGTATGTTAAAGATCGGGTGGGGGGGAATCACAAATTTCTTCTTTTTACAAACAGATGGGAGAAATTTACCGTGATATTTTTCCTACAGAATGACACAGTATTTCATTAGAGAAGTAGAAAATCAGACAGATGTGTCAAAACAATCTTTAAAGTGAAGTGTTATATAAGGTTATTTCCAATCTCACATTTAAATATCTTTTGAAATGGATTTTATTGTGGTAGAATCAATTCATCGCATTTATTCAAGGTAGAGGGATGCGCTTTCCCGTGGTTCTTGACATTTATGATTTTTTTCAATTATAATTTTCCTGTTATCACCTTGATCTTCATAAGCTTACTGTATACGCAGGGTTCACTTGGGCAGAACATGATATTAAGTTAAGTTTCTTCTTAAGACCAAACCCTTCAGGGTCTATTCACACGTACAGTATCCTGCGCAGATTTGATGCTGTATTCAGTCATTTAGTTTACATTGAAATCTGCTGCATAAGATTCTGCACATCAAATCTGCGCAGGATATTGTACATGTGAATAGCCATTAAAGGGGTATTACTCACACCAATAAGTAAGGGCCCCATTTTGGAGATCCTCCAACAACCGGACCTTATCCCTTATCTCTATAAAATAGGTCCATACACTGCACCCCTAAGATCCCAGACCAGACCCTTAAAATAATAGAGTCTCGGAACACACCCTTAAAGCAATTCAGACTCCAGATTAGACCTATAAATGAATTACACTTAAACCAGACCGCTGCAGTGATTTAGACCTCAGATCAGACCCTAAAATTATTAGACCCACACCCCCAAATGAATAATGATTCATACAAAACTGTTAAATTAATTTTGACCTCTGAATAAATTTTGACTCCAGACTAGACCCTTAAATAAATTTGAACTGCAGACCAAACCCCTACATTAAAGGGGCTATCTAAAAGTAACCCCTGTTATCTTAGGTCTGAATTTATTCAGGATTCTGTATCATTGGGACTTTTGAGATGGGGGAGTGAGTACTTGATGTATGCAATCGATGTATGTGGGCAAACGTCTTAAAGGGATTTTTTTTTTTAAATCACCTTTTGCCAGGAAGGTAAACAGATTTGTTATTTACATCTATTTAAAAATCTTGATCTTTCCAGTACTTATCAGCGGCTGTATACTACAGAGGAAGTTCTTTTCTTTTTTAATTTCTTTTCTGTCTGACCACAGTGCTATCTGTTGACACTTCTGTCCATGTCAGGAACTTTCCAGCACAGGAGCAAATCCCTATAGAAAACCTATCCTGCTCTGGACAGTTCCTGACATGGACAGAGGTGTTAGCAGAGAGCACTGTGGTCAGAAAGAAAAGAAATTAAATAAGAAAAGAACTTCCTTTGTAGTATACAGCAGCTGAAAATACTGGAAAGATTAATAATTTTATATAGAAGTAATTCAAAAATCTATTTAACCTCCTGGCACCAGTTAATTGTAAAAAAAATTCCCACCAGAGTACCCCTTTAACCTCTTAAGGACGCAGGGCGTACCTGTACGCCCTGCGCCTGCTCCCCTGCTATGACGGGGGTCACGAACTGACCACGCAACATAGCAGGTCGGTCCCATCGGCTATCAATGGCTGGGACCCGTGGCTAATACCAGACATATCCAATCGGGGTAATGTCTGGTATTAACCCCTTAGTCTAAAATGAAAGAAAATGCTTCCCGACAGCTCAGTCGAGCTGATCGGGATCCCCGCAGTCCCGATCAGCTGAGAGGACATGAAGAGGGTCCCTACCTTCCTCCTTGCCATGAGATTTGCGATCTATTGCTCCATGCCTGAGATCCAGGCTGGAGCTGTAGAGCACCGATGTCACGATGCCGGCTGGCAGGAGGTGGATCCTCTGTGCCAGAGAGGGATAGCGAGGACCGTGCTAGTGGACCGGTTCTAAGACACTACAGGTTTTCACCAGAGCCCGCCGCAAAGCGGGATGGTCTTGCTGCGGCGGTAGTGACCAGGTCGTATCCACTAGCAACGGCTCACCTCTCTGGCTGCTGAAGATACAGAAGATAGGCGAGGTACAAGGGAGTAGGCAGTAGCAAGGTCGGACGTAGCAGAAGGTCGGGGGCAGGCGGCAAGGTTCGTAGTCAAGGGAGATAGCAAAGGTACTGGTACACAGGGTATAAACACACAAAGAACGCTTTCACTGGCACTAAGGCAACAAGATCCGGCAAGGGAGTGCAAGGGAGGAGACTAGATAAAGGCAGGGAACAGGTGGGAACAATTAAGCTAATTGGGCCAGGCACCAATCATTGGTGCACTGGCCCTTTAAGTCTCAGGGAGCTGGCGCGCGCGCGCCCTAGAGAGCGGAGCCGCGCGCGCCAGCACATGACAGCAGGGGACGGGAACGGGTAAGTGACCTGGGATGCGATTCGCGAGCGGGCGCGTCCCGCTGTGCGAATCGCATCCCCAACGGCCATGACAGAGCAGCGCTCCCGGTCAGCGGGACTGACCGGGGAGCTGCAGGGAAAGAGACGCCGTGAGCGCTCCGGGGAGGAGCGGGGACCCGGAGCGCTAGGCGTAACAGTACCCCCCCCCTTAGGTCTCCCCTTCTCTTTATCGGGTAACTGCCTCCCCTGGGATGAGGACACCGGGAAAGGATGGAGGGATTCCTCAACGGCAGGCAGAACCGCAGGAGTAGGAATGGGGAGAGAGGGCAGAGGGCGGGACCTGGCACGGGGCAGTGTGACACCAGGACGAGGGCCATGAGGGGACACAGAAGCTTGCCTGATGGAACTGGGAGGGGGGGAGGGGCATTTCCTGTGGCAGGCAGAGTCCTTAATGACCTTAGGGGGACCAGATACAGGAGGAACCACAGAGTTACGGCAAGGGTTACTGGGAACCGGTTTTAGACAGTTCTTGGAACAAGAGGACCCCCAACTCTTGATCTCCCCAGTGGACCAATCCAGGGTTGGGGAATGAAGTTGAAGCCAGGGAAGTCCAAGGAGAATTTCCGAGGTGCAATTGGGGAGGACCAAAAGTTCAATCCTCTCGTGGTGAGATCCGATGCTCATAAGAAGGGGCTCCGTGCGGAAACGTATGGTACAGTCCAACCTGGCTCCGTTGACCGCGGAAATGTGGAGTGGCTTGACAAGACGGGTCACCGGAATACGGAATTTATTCACAAAGGAGTCCCGAATAAAATTCCCAGAAGCTCCAGAGTCCAGGCAGGCCACGGCTGAGAGGGGAGAGCTGGCTGAAGTGGAAATCCGAACAGGTACCGTGAGACGTGGAGAAGCCGACTTGGCATCAAGAGACGCCACACCCACGAGAGCTGAGTGCGAGCGTGCGTTTCCCAGACGTGGAGGACGGATTGAGCAATCCACCAGAAAATGTTCAGTACTGGCACAGTACAGACAAAGATTCTCTTCCTTACGGCGATTCCTCTCTTCCAGGGTCAGGCGAGACCGATCCACTTGCATGGCCTCCTCGGCGGGAGGCCTAGGCGCAGATTGCAGTGGAGACTGTGGGAGGGGTGGCCAGAGATCTAAGTCTTTTTCCTGGCGGAGCTCTTGATGCCTCTCAGAAAAACGCATGTCAATGCGAGTGGCTAGATGAATGAGTTCATGCAGGCTAGCAGGAGTCTCTCGTGCGGCCAGAACATCTTTAATGTTGCTGGATAGGCCTTTTTTAAAGGTCGCGCAGAGAGCCTCATTATTCCAGGAAAGTTCAGAAGCAAGAGTACGGAATTGTATGGCGTACTCGCCAACGGAGGAATTACCCTGGACCAGGTTCAGCAGGGCAGTCTCAGCAGAAGAGGCTCGGGCAGGTTCCTCAAAGACACTTCGAATTTCCGAGAAGAAGGAGTGAACAGAGGCAGTGACGGGGTCATTGCGGTCCCAGAGCGGTGTGGCCCATGACAGGGCTTTTCCAGACAGAAGGCTGACTACGAAAGCCACCTTAGACCTTTCAGTAGGAAACAGGTCCGACATCATCTCCAAGTGCAGAGAACATTGCGAAAGGAAGCCACGGCAAAACTTAGAGTCCCCATTAAATTTGTCCGGCAAAGACAGGCGGAGGCTAGGAGTGGCCACTCGCTGCGGAAGGGGTGCAGGAGCTGGCTGAGGAGATGATTGCTGATGAAGTTGCGACTGAAGTTGGTGCACAATGGTGGACATTTCTGACATCTGGTGGGTTAGATGGGCGATCTGTCGTGCTTGCTGGGCGACCACCGTGGTGATATCAGAGGCAACTGGCAGGGGAACCTCAGCGGGATCCATGGCCGGATCTACTGTCACGATGCCGGCTGGCAGGAGGTGGATCCTCTGTGCCAGAGAGGGATAGCGAGGACCGTGCTAGTGGACCGGTTCTAAGACACTACAGGTTTTCACCAGAGCCCGCCGCAAAGCGGGATGGTCTTGCTGCGGCGGTAGTGACCAGGTCGTATCCACTAGCAACGGCTCACCTCTCTGGCTGCTGAAGATACAGAAGATAGGCGAGGTACAAGGGAGTAGGCAGTAGCAAGGTCGGACGTAGCAGAAGGTCGGGGGCAGGCGGCAAGGTTCGTAGTCAAGGGAGATAGCAAAGGTACTGGTACACAGGGTATAAACACACAAAGAACGCTTTCACTGGCACTAAGGCAACAAGATCCGGCAAGGGAGTGCAAGGGAGGAGACTAGATAAAGGCAGGGAACAGGTGGGAACAATTAAGCTAATTGGGCCAGGCACCAATCATTGGTGCACTGGCCCTTTAAGTCTCAGGGAGCTGGCGCGCGCGCGCCCTAGAGAGCGGAGCCGCGCGCGCCAGCACATGACAGCAGGGGACGGGAACGGGTAAGTGACCTGGGATGCGATTCGCGAGCGGGCGCGTCCCGCTGTGCGAATCGCATCCCCAACGGCCATGACAGAGCAGCGCTCCCGGTCAGCGGGACTGACCGGGGAGCTGCAGGGAAAGAGACGCCGTGAGCGCTCCGGGGAGGAGCGGGGACCCGGAGCGCTAGGCGTAACAACCGATAACACTGATCAATGCTATGGCATAGCATTGATCAGTGTCTGCAATCAAAAGATTGCATTTTATAGTCCCCTCTGGAGGCTATAAATGTGTAAAAAAAAATAAAAGTTTAAAAAAATAGTTACCGTATATACTCGAGTATAGGCCGAGTTTTTCAGCACGATTTTTCGTGCTGAAAACACCCCCCTCGGCTTATACTCGAGTGAACTCCCCCACCCGCAGTGGTCTTCAACCTGCGGACCTCCAGAGGTTTCAAAACTACAACTCCCAGCAAGCCCGGGCAGCCATCGGCTGTCCGGGCTTGCTGGGAGTTGTAGTTTTGAAACCTCCGGAGGTCCGCAGGTTGAAGACCACTGCGGCCTTCAACATCATCCAGCCCCCTCTCACCCCCTTTAGTTCTGAGTACTCACCTCCGCTCGGCGCTGGTCCGGTCCTGCAGGGCTGTCCGGTAAGGAGGTGGTCCGGTGAGGAGGTGGTCCGGGCTGCTATCTTCACCGGGGAGGCCTCTTCTAAGCGCTTCGGGCCCGGCCTCAGAATAGTCACGTTGCCTTGACAACGACGCAGATACGTCGTTGTCTAGGCAACGGCTCTATTCCGGGCCGGAAGCGCGGAGAAGAGGCGCCCCCGGTGAAGATAGCAGCCCGGACCACCTCCTCACCGGACCACCTCCTTACCGGACAGCCCTGCAGGACCGGACCAGCGCCGAGCGGAGGTGAGTACTCAGAACTAAAGGGGGTGAGAGGGGGCTGGATGATGTTGAAGGCCGCAGTGGTCTTCAACCTGCGGACCTCCGGAGGTTTCAAAACTACAACTCCCAGCAAGCCCGGACAGCCGATGGCTGCCCGGGCTTGCTGGGAGTTGTAGTTTTGAAACCTCTGGAGGTCCGCATGTTGAAGGCCGCAGTGGTCTTCAACCTGCGGACCTCCGGAGGTTTCAAAACTACAACTCCCAGCAAGCCCGGACAGCCGATGGCTGCCCGGGCTTGCTGGGAGTTGTAGTTTTGAAACCTCTGGAGGTCCGCATGTTGAAGGCCGCAGTGGTCTTCAACCTGCGGACCTCCGGAGGTTTCAAAACTACAACTCCCAGCAAGCCCGGACAGCCGATGGCTGCCCGGGCTTGCTGGGAGTTGTAGTTTTGAAACCTCTGGAGGTCCGCATGTTGAAGGCCGCAGTGGTCTTCAACCTGCGGACCTCCGGAGGTTTCAAAACTACAACTCCCAGCAAGCCCGGACAGCCGATGGCTGCCCGGGCTTGCTGGGAGTTGTAGTTTTGAAACCTCTGGAGGTCCGCAGGTTGAAGACCACTGAGGGCGAATGATGAGAAGAGGATGATGAAGGGGGGTGGGGATGATGAAGGGGGGGGGGGGTGTGGGATGATTACAAGGGGATGATGAAGGGGGGATGTGTGGGATGATAAGGGGATGTGTGGGATGATGACAAGGGAATGATGAAGGGGGGATGTGTGGGATAAGGGGATGTGTGGGATGATGACAAGGGGATGATGAAGGGGGGATGTGTGGGATAAGGGGATGTGTGGGATGATGACAAGGGGATGATGAAGGGGGGATGTGTGGGATGATGACAAGGGGATGATGAAGGGGGGATGTGTGGGATGATGACAAGGGGATGATGAAGGGGGGATGTGTGGGATGATAAGGGGATGTGTGGGATGATGACAAGGGGATGATGAAGGGGGGATGTGTGGGATGATAAGGGGATGTGTGGGATGATGACAAGGGGATGATGAAGGGGGGATGTGTGGGATGATGACAAGGGGATGATGAGGATGTTAATGACGGGTCTGGATGATGACAGGGGGGGATGAGGTATTTCCCACCCTAGGCTTATACTCGAGTCAATAACTTTCCTGGGATTTTGGGTTGAAATTAGGGGTCTCGGCTTATACTCGGGTCGGCTTATACTCGAGTATATACGGTAATAAATGTGACTTAACCCTTTTCCGTAATAAAAGTTTGAACCACCCCCCTTTTCCGATTTAAAGAAAAAAATGTAAACAAAAATAAATATGAAGATATGTAGTATCACCACGTGCGTAAATGTACAAACTATAAAAATATAAAGTTATTAAACCACAAGGTCAATGGCGTACACGTAAAAATTCCAAAGTCCAAAATTGCATACTTTTGTCACTTTTTATACCCTAGAAAAATGTATAAAAAGATATCAAAAAGTCCTATCAAAACAAATGGTACCATGGTACCAATAACAACTTCAGATCACGGTGCAAAAAATAAGCCCTCATACCAGCCCGTACAAAATCAAACCTATATAAGTTGGGTATAATTTTAATCATATGGACCTACAGAATAAATATAAGGTGTAATTTTACCGAAAAGTGCACTGCGTAGGAAAGGAAGCTCCCAAAATTTACAAAATGGAAGGGTTTTTTTCAACTGTGATTTTGTGGTGAAAAGACTGATGTCATTACAAAGTTAAATTGGTAGTGCAAACAAGCTCTCATATGGGTCTGTAGGTGGAAAACTGAAAGTGTTATAATTTTTAAAAGGTGAGGAGGAAAAAACTAAAGTGCAAAAATGGGAAAACCCTGCATCCTTAAAAGGTTAATTATTTTGCTGATGTTGTAAAAACATTGGCCCTCATTTACTATTGCAAACTCGATATGTTTTTTCAGGTTGTGCCCCAGATTCTGTCGCATTGCGCCAGAAATTCTGTCTGCGCCAGATTTTGCCCCAGAATTTGTGCCAGAATTGAAAAAAACACGACTAACTCTCCAGTTTGCTAAGAAAACCCAAAAAGGGGGCAGGGCCACCAGGAAAATGGGCGTGGTCTCCAAAAAGGGGTGTGTTCCCAACATTTTCACAAAAACCCAACATATTTACTAAGGTTTCCACATAAAATGTGGTGGATTTCAGCTGAGGAAAACCCCACAGATCAGAGCACGTGGAAAAAAAGCAAAGTGTAGGGAAAGTGGAAAATGTAGGGAAACCTTAGTAAATACCGTGGAAAATAAATTGTAGGGAATTAAAACCCACAAAGAAACCTACACTCCACTCTTAGTAAATGAGGGCCATTGTGTCCCCTTTGGATACTCCATGCGTGTGTTGTTTCGCCTGCATGCAATAATTGTGATATAGTATCTCCCCCCCCATCTTGAAAGTTATTCTTGCGAGACAACACTTGGAAATTGCAGGATTATTTTAAAATATAGATAGTAAATTTGACAATTAGAAGAAAACATCACCAAAAATTCTTAAATATATGGTTAACATAAAAACTTGATTTAAAAATTAGGCCATTTTCTAATGTCACATTCCCTTTAAGGTGTGCCCTAGATGATGAGTAAAAGCTAAAGTGCCAAACAAGCTCCTGAGATAACACAGGTGCTGGGCCTAATGATAATAAGTGAAATTCTCCTTTAACCTTTGTAAGTAGTACTATGGATACAATATAGCACATGGTGTTATCTCAAACACTGTCTCCATTTACCTTAATGAAGATATTACAATTATCAATATGATGTTCTAATGCATTAATGTAATGTAAATAAGGGTCTTCTCTTGACCACCATCGTATCAGCATATTCACATATATCTTCCCAATCCATTATCTTTGATAGACATAATAATCTGAGCGGTGCTAACAAGATCTTCTTAAGTGCTGTGGGAATACTTCTTGGGTGAAAGATAACATTTATAGAAGCAAACATGGCTATTAGCCCCAAGGTCCCCCTGGACTCCAATTATTAACAATTACAAACAATGGTCTTATTAGAAAGAAATGACATTGCAATGAAAGCCAGGCAATTCATTCTAAGGGAATCTTTACAAAATGTTATTTTGTAGTAAAATATTAATGATTCTCTATGGCTCTTTTGAACATAATTGGGGGCGTTGTTCTTTTTTGTCATATGTGTTTAATGAGTATTTTTTATTATTATTTCTGTTTATAGCATTGCTTTCTAGGTCATTGCACAAGTAAAAGATGGAGTGGTTTACATACATAAGATGAATAAACTATGAAAACGAACAAATAACCATGAGCTTACTGAGTAACAGACTGATGCAGTAGAAGACAGGACCCTGCACACTGAGGCTTACAATCTATGGGGGAAACAGAGCATAGCCGAGGGTAGAAATTACTTATACGGTTGTGTAGCGAGGCAAGGTTTTACAGGGTATGAGTTTTTCTTAGGGGTTAGGTTTTAGGGTCTTTGCAGTTATTAAACTGGGCAGTAAGGAACTTGGAGACTGCCATCTAAGCTGGGAAACACAGATCAACATCAGTTAAATGTAACATATAATGCCCTAATAATCTATATCTATATATATAAAACTCAATGGGGGACATGTATCAAAGATTTTACCCCTGTTTTGTGTGTATTTTTTTGCGCAAAATTTTGCGCAAGCCCTTTTTTTTTGCGCAATTTTTTTTGCGCACGTTTTGGTAGAGCATGTCCTCCAGATGTGGCCGAATCAGGGTACCTTGGAGTGACATCTATAGTACGCATGGATTTATTAACTGCGTACTTTTCCTTTACACCAAAAATTTTGCCGCAAGAGCTGTTTTTTTGCGCAAATCTAAGCCATCTTGGACTTAACGTAGCAAGATGCTCTAAATCATCGATTCTATTTTCCAAAGAGTGGATTGAGGAGATTACTATATTTACCCGCAATTTATGAAGCTCATTGCGCTTGATTGATAAATTTAGCGCTTCTGCACATAATTTAGAATTGGGAAAAGGGGTAAAATGCTTCTACCATACACAAATAATGATACATGTCCCCCAATGTGTGTGTGTGTGTGTGTATGTATGTGTGTATGTTCCAGCATCACGTCCAAACGGTTGCACGGTTACACGGTTCTCCCAGGCCGCTTTATGGTGGCGAAGCATGTGTTGACGCAGGGCCGTGGTGCCGACATTGGGACCCTGGCGACGCTTCACCTTCTGCCGACAGATCTTGCATGTGGCTACGTGGACCTCCTCCGGATGCCTTATGAAAAACTTCCACACCACCGAGTAGCTGATTTTCCCACCCGCAGTCCGCACTAACTGACTGCTACTGGCACCGTCTCCAGGAACCCCTGTTCCACTACCTCCCGGAAAGGTAGGCTGCCGCGAAGCAGGTGGTCTCCCCCGGGCACGTTTGGCTCCTGAATTTCCACTACTGCCACCACGCTGACTGCCAACTGTGCTGCCGCCTTGCTGCCTCAAGGGCAACTTTCTCCTGATGATGATGAAGCCCCTTCTGCACCCGGCTCCCAATTGCGATCGGCTTCATCATCATCAACAGTTGTGTGCACGTCACTGATGTCCTCCTCAGGTTCCCCAACAGTGTCTGCTTCAGGATCCCGAACACTTGCAACACCGCCTCCCACGTCACTCTACGCATCACTACTTGGCCGCCTAGCGGAGCAAGCGGCGCATGTCTCCTCCCCTTCTTGGCTGTCCAGTAGCTGCTGACTTTTTTCTATTGGATCATCCTCAGTAAATAGTGGAGCTGAACCCACAGCATAAGATACTTCTTTAGGAGAGGGAACAGCATAGGACAAAGGCATTGGGAGGACATGGACTGCTCCCGAGCCATGCCAACTGAGGGTTGTGTCTGAGGAACCCACTGACTGTTGACTGGGGGTGTCAGATGTCACTTGTGATGATGTGGATGAGCGCGTTAACCAATCGACGACGGCAGAGGGGTTGCTGGTGGAGACACGACCGCTGGCTGATAACAGGAGCTCAGGCCTCTCGCTGCGACTCCTGCTGCCACTTGCCCCAAGTCTGCTGCCAACTCTGCCTGAACTATTTAGGCCTCTGCCACTCCTCTGTGCACGTCCTGGCACTTCTCTACCTGACATACTTGCGTTTATGAGGGTATTACAATACGCTACACTACTCTTTAAACAGTATTTGTCTAGAACAGCAGCAGGTGATTACTTACGGCTGTCCTTGAACAGTATGTAGGCCCTTGACAGATTAACAGGTACTAAATGGTACAATACTTGGATGTACCTATGCGGTATGCACTGATGAGGGCAGTAATATGCCTAACTATTAGCAGAAAAAACTCTGTATTTTTGTAAAACACCAGCCGGTGGATACTATTGTTTGGACTTTGAAGGTATGGAGCACCTTGACAGCTTAACAGGTACTAAATGGTACAATACCTATGCGGTATGCACTGATGAGGGCAGTTATATATGCGTAACTATACACAGAAAAAACTGTTTAAAAAAAAAAAAATAGCCGGTGAATAGTATTGTTTGGACTTGCACAGTATGTAGCCAGCCCCTTGACAGATTTACAGGTACAAAATGGTGCAAATGCACTACAGTCCACTGAACAATCACGTATTTCTGAACAGCAGCAGGACCCAACAGTGCAGCACCACAAAAAAAATTCAGAGATTAAACCCTAAATTGCACTCTGTCACACAATTCTGAGCAGCAGAAGTTTTGTGGAGCAAACAAAAATAAAAATGAAAAATGAGGAGATAAGATGCTTCAGAAAGTTCAGGCAGCTTGGAGATCTGTATGAGGCAGCTGACAGCTATCTGCCCCTCTCTGCTGCAATGCTCAATAACGTGAATAGGAGGTTTAGCTATCAATGATCCTTCTCAGTGTAACAGCAAAGCACTCTGCACTCCTGCCTTTCCCTAATCCTGATGTGACTAGCAGTTGCAGCGTAACGCTGTGGTATGAGCTATTCACACACACGCAGTCCCGTCCTCTCCATCTGATGCATAGATTAAATAAAGAGAGGGGCAAGATGGCCGCCGATTATATAGGGGCTGTGACATCACAGGGGTCAGTGAAAACTGATAGGCTGCATCTCACATGTGATTCAGGTTCAGCCCGCCTACCTTCATTCCCGCCGCTGTTTCCCGCCCTCCCATAATACCCTGCCCCATGTACTCACATGTGGATCCGCCATCTTAGGTCCCCAATAGCCTGGAATGCTGTAAAATGGAGCTTAATGAAGCGATTTGCGCGATAGAATCGCGGCGAATTTTTCATGAAATTCGTAAGGAATTCGGGTTTGTCACCTTCGATTCGCTCATCTCTAGATAGGAGGATGGGATAGGAGGATGGGATAGGAGGACGGGATAGGAGGATGGGATAGGAGGACGGGATAGGAGGTTGGGATAGGAGGTTGGGATAGGAGGTTGGCATAGGAGGTTGGGATAGGAGGTTGGGATAGGTCGGGATAGGAGGTCGGGATAGGAGGTCTGCATATAAGGATGGGATATGGGGTTGGGATATGACAACAATATATGAGGACAGGATATGAAGTCAAAAGCTTCCCCCTTTGTTTATTTTCCTCCCCAACAAGGATGAGGAAGGAAAAACTGGGCAACCCCGGGTACTCATCTAGTATATATATAAAACTCAACGTGTGTGTGTATATGTATAGGTCGGGATAGGAGTTCGGGATAGGAGGTCAGGATAGGAGGTCGGCATATAAGGATGGGATAAGGGGCTGGGATATGACAACAATATATGAGGACGGGATATGAAGTCAAAAGCTTCCCCCTTTGTTGAGGAAGGAAAAACCGGGCAACGCCGGGTACTCAGCTAATATATATAAAACTCAACGTGTGTGTGTGTGTATGTATGTTCCACAAAAACTTCCAAACGGCTAAAGATATTAACATGAAACTTGGCACACATGTTACTTATATGTCAACAACAAACATAGGATAGGTGATTTAACCCTTACTCACCCCCATTTGCCAGGGTCAGGGTTTTTGTTTAAAGTCCCATACAAGTCTGGAGATATTTCGATAATACTTGGTCACATGTTACTTATATGTCCACTTAAAATATAGGATAGTTAATTTAACCCTCAACTACCCCCATATGTGAGGGTAGGGGTTTTTGTTTAATGTCCCATGCAAATCAATGGAAAATGTATGTTCTCACATAACTTCCGTACGGCTGGATATATTTCAATACCTGGTATACATATTAAAGGTCGGGATATGAGGATGGGATGGGAGGTCGAGATAGGAGGTTGAGATAGGAGGTCAAGATAGGAGGTCGGGATATGAAGTCTGGATATGAGGACGGGATGGGAGGTCTAGATAGGAGGACGGGATAGGAGGTCTGGATAGGAGGTTGAGAAAGGAGGACGGGATAGGGGGTCGGGAAAGGCGGTCAGGATAGGAGGACTGGATAGGAGGATGGGATAGGAGGTCAGGATAGGAGGTCGAGATAGGAGGTCGGGATAGGAGGTCGAGATAGGAGGATGGGATAGAAGGACGGGATAGAAGGACGGGATAAGAGGACGGGATAGGAGGACGGGATAGGAGGTTGGGATAGGAGGTTGAGATAGGAGGTCGGGATAGGAGGTCGAGATAGGAGGTCGAGATAAGAGGTCGAGATAGGAGGAGGGGATAGGAGGACTGGATAGGAGGTCGGGATAGGAGGTCGGGGTATGAGGACAGGATATGGGGTTGGGATATGACAACAATATATGAGGACGGGATATGAAGTCAAAAGTTTCCTCCTTTGTTGATTTTCCTCCCTAACAAGGATGAGGAAGGAAAAACTGGGCAACACCAGGTAGTCAGCTAGTTATCTATATAAAGAAACAAGATATATAGGGTTTTACGGCATCAAATTGCTAGCATTGTAAAGGTTATTATTTGTATTCCTGGATGAAGAAAGGTTTAATTCATGCATCTCTGGAAGTCTAGGGCAGAGAATGGGTTAATGTTTGTATGCCTAGTTGAGTCAGTAAGGGGGTTAAAGTCAGTATAGCTGGTGGTCTAGGCAGCTGCAAACATAGGAAAGAGAAGGCCTTATTGCAGGCAAAGATCAGCATGGGCCCTAATAGTAGTGTCTGGGGTTTCCTACCTTATAGATAGAAGTGATTTTCGCCATCTACATTTTGTCACCACTCAGTAACATGGGAAGGTAATGCAAGGAGGTAAGGGCTGGTTACGGTGAGCGCTCCATCCGGTCACACTGGCAGTGAGTTCTTTCTTCCTCTGTCCTCTGGTGGGCCCGGGATTCGCATTGCGCATGTGAATCTCGGGTCGTCACTCACCTCTTCCTTCTTCTGTTTCCTCCGTGTTCTCACACCGTCGGCGCGCGCGTCCCCGCCTCCTAGGAGCTCTGAGAATTAGTGTTTGCACCTGTCCCTTCTCTATAAATATATGCACCTCTCTCTACCTCTTGCCAGATCTTTATGTGCCCAGTGCCCTAGTGAAAGCAATTATTGTGTCTTGCCTTACTATGTTCCTGACCTACCTGCTCCATGACCTGACCTTGCTCCTGTGCCGCCTGCCTACTGACCTCTTGCTATGTCCCTGTTCTCGCTACCGAGCTGCCATCCCTGACCTTCTGCTATCCTGACTACGAGTTGCCATATTCCTCCTGTACCACATTTTCTCCTCAGCAGCCTGTGTGGACGAGTCATGTCAGGGGTAGCGACCTGGGTGCCGCCTGCCGCAGTAAGTCCATCCAGCTTTGTGGCAGGCTCTGGTGAAAACCAGCGGCACCTTAGACTCTGCTCCCTGACACGGCCCAAGGCATCATTCACACAGGCTCAGTGGATCAACTACCTCCTTGCCGCTAACAGGGCTCCATAACAGCTGCATGGTCTGCCACTTCGATTTGTATGACAGAGAGCTTTAATACCTGTTGGCCAATGTTTTGTTGAGTGTTCCTGTGTACTGAATGTGGGGGTGGCAACACATTACCAGACTCCTCTGTCTGTGGCTTATCTCAATGAGAACAAAAGGATTGGAAAGTTGATCTGTTGGGGACAGTTGGGAGACCCCCATATACATTAGACAGTCAGCTGGTCTTGCTGAAATCAGTGGGTTCAGCCAACCTTTCCCGATTGGGTATGGGGACCTTTAGTAAGAGTCTTGAGAACCATGTGGTTCACCCTTTTAATGTTAAAAAAATTGTAAAGTATAAAAAATGAATAAACATGGTTTAGACTGCTGATATCCTTGTGTCTGAAGTAATATAATCATTTTTTATCAACTATTTGTTTCTAGCACACTTTCTACCCATATAAAATGTTTAGTTATTTTGTTTCTGTCAGAAGATCCTTTTATGAATTGTGTGATCGGCAAGTTCCTCTGTAATATGTCACAATTGCATTTGTGTTGCATTTTGACATTTTCCGGTATATTTGTTGAGTACAATACACGGATGAAAAATAAAACAAGTTAAAAAACCCACTTAGTCGGAATAGAAAATCTTGCACAGATCAGACATTTGTCTATAAAAGTATACATTTCTGTCTGACTATGCAACCTTATGAATTCCCAGAATGGAGGTGTTTCAGGTAGTTTGAGGTTCTTTTAAGGTCTTTTCTTTTTTTTCTAATTATGATTATGCAATCACTAGTTATTTTGGCACTTTAAAAGATTTGTACTTTTTGTCATGTTTAACTTTTAATTGCTTCTTAAAAGAACTAACAATAGATCTCCTCAAAGCGTAGTTCCAAAGACTGCGACAAAAGCTTCTCACAATCTGTGTCTCCAGGTGAACAAGAAAAATGTGAGATAACTTCAATCTTAGTTGTTTAACCCTTCAGATGCCACACTCATTAGTGACCACTCCATCTGAGGATTAGACAGAGGAAGGGACAGTGGCACTTGCAGGGTGCCAAGAAGTTATCATTGTAGCCAGGGACATTTTTGATTCCTACAGCATCATGCCTGAGCAAAGTGTATTAGGGTAATGTTAAAAGCATAATATATAATGCATTGGGAACATTTTCTGACCCATTGGGTGTGTGGGAATGCTGGAGGTCCACAGACTAAAGGCCTAAGAGGCATTTTCTCCTACTGCCTGCAGATCTGAAGCCAAACTACAGTAGCCAGGGAGAGCAAAGAGGTATGGTAACTGGAGTTCATTGCACTTTTGAACACCCAGTCTGGCGGCAGAGAGGAAGCTCTGCAGCAGAAGTTTGTACCCTTTCAAGGCAGGCCACACGTGTACAGTGTCCTCTCTCTTTCCTCAGGTGAAGACCTCAGTCACATGTCACCCCATCCTGAGCTCTGTTGCTAGCTCTGCCCGGATCGCCCCCAATGTATCAGGTTTGCAGCAATCGTACTATTTTCCACCAAAACAATTGTGGCCATTTAGTGCATGTGCAAGGCAAGGAACAGAATTCCCCTTCTTACACAGAGCCCCCCACACTACAGGGGCTCCTGCTGTACTCATACACCTATAATGACTTGGGCCAAACTGAAAATCTGGACTTGCAATGAAGGGAATGAGTGGCCTCACTAAAAACCTGCCTGTCATTCCATTAAAATCCAGGCCTGTTAACAGACTTTACCAAACGTTTTTAGGAGCTATGGTGTGCTAAAGATTTTAACGCCATTCCTGGATTTCCCTTATCTCACCCAGCTTTCTCTGGATGTGAAATGTGCTTCCTAAAACCTGCTGGGTATATAGGACAGTTAACTTGTCCTGCATTTGAACCTGTGTACAGTTTATTTTGTATTTTTTGTATAATTGTTTATTTAAAAGATTTTTCATTTTAACATAGAAAAATAAAAGACATGTACAATTAACATAATCAGGATGCATTCATAAATCGCAAGTGCACAGAAAAAGAACATTGTACATAGGAAATAAAATGTGCAAGGTCAAAAGAAGATTGTAAAAAATAAATAAGAAAAAGGGAAGAACATGCAGAGATGTTTAGAAAAGACAGTGACCAGGGGGAGATAATCTTGATCTGTTATTAAGTTAGTAAAGATACCAAATGGTAATGTCAATAAATGGAGACAAAGAGAAATGTCGTAAAATAGACAGCTAAAACCGTTGAAGGTCTAAATGGTGTATAGTACTAAACAATATTTTAGGGAAGTTTTGAAATATTGGGTCCCACCTGGAGACTGTAACAATTAAGATCTAAAGAGAGATTAAAAAAAGGGGAAGAACCCCCAAAGAAAAATAAAAAGGGATAGAAAGGAAAGAAGAGAGAATAGGGTCTTGCATGGTCAAAGCTGATTACCGATCATTCAGAGAGTCGTCATAATCCTCCCAAGACCTCCATATCCTCTGGAAGATGTGCAACTTGTTATCCAAGATTGCTGATAAGCGTTCCATTCTGCGGATCTCTCCAATTTTTTCTAATAAAGCCTGAAAGGATAGGGTTTCAGGGCATTTCCACCAACGGGCAATAAGACACTTAGAGGCTGTTAGAATATGTAAGAGCAATTTGGATGAGTTGTAAGGTATACCAGGAGGAGGGAGATTCAGGAGATATGCCATCGGAAGGAGAGAAATATGAAAGCCAAAAAACCTGGCTAATCAGGGATTAGACCTCTAACCAGAAGTGTCTCAGTGCAGGGCAATCCCAAAAAATATGTTGAAGAGAGCCAGTTCCAGCCTGACACCTCCAACATAGGGGAGACACCTGTGGGAACAGATGATGTAGTTTTTCTGGAGTATGATACCACATCATTAAGATTTTGTATTGGTTTTCTTGGCAAGAGGATGACTTGGCCACAGCCGTCCAGATATTTTGCCATTGAAAAGTAGACAATGGGCTACCAAGATAAGAGTCCCATTTATCCATATAGGCGTGTCTGTGGTTATCGATGCCTCCTTCAGTGGACAGAATATTGTAGATGGTAGAGATGAGATCTCTAGTGGAATCAGAGCCCTTACACAATAACTAAAATGGTGTGGGTGGTAGGAAGGGGGAGTTGTCTAAGGGCATGCCCAAGCGTTGCTTAATTGCTTGGTAAAACTGAAAGGCGTCTCTTGGAAGATCGTATTTATCTCGCAGAGTACGGAAGGGGAGAAGTGTCCTTTTATACGGGTCTACTATATTGGCTGGGTGGAAAAATTGGGACTTAATCCACCGGGTAGTTGTTGCAGGATCATAGCTGCCTGGGATCTGTGGGTGTAATAGGAGGGGAGTAAGGAGTGTATTACTCGACTTTAATTGGTATGTGGATAGGGAATGTTCTCAAACATAAATGGTTAATTTCATGGATCCCAACACTTTGGTGGAGGGGGATGTGGGGTCTTTAGACCGAATAAAAAAACTTGGGTGGATAGGAGAGACCCACATCTTCTCCACCTCTGTCCATTTGTTAAAGGCCAAAAAAGTCAACCAGGATGGAATTCTACGGAGATGTACCGATAGGTAGTATTTATGGAGATCAGGCACCGCAAGACCACCATATGATTTTTTAGCGGTGAGGACGGATGCAGAGATTCTATGGTTGCCCCCACCCCAAATAAACTTAAACATTTCCGATTTTTTCAGCATGTTTCTGGGAATATGGACAGGTAATGTTTCAATAAGATACAGTATCTTTGGTAAGATAGACATCTTTATTGTAGCTATGTTCCCAAAAAAAAGGAAGTGGAAGGGAGGACCATTTTGCCAATAGGGTCTTAATGTTGCTTAAGAGGGGTGGGAATATAGTCTTGTATAAGGTAGAGTATTTAGAGGTAAGATGTATCCCTAAATAGGTCAAAGATTCAGCTTGCCACTTATATGGGAAGGAGAATTTTAGGGACCTGAGAACTTCATCTGAAATATTTATTGGTAAGGCTTCAGTTTTATGGGAATTTATTTTATATCCTGAAAGGTTACTATATTCCTTTAGGGTTATATGTAAATTTGGTAGGGACGTCTGTTAAAAGTACGTCATCTGTTAATAGGGTAATTTTAAATTCCCTCATGTTAACTTTAAGTCCCTGAATATTAGTGTTATTGCGAATATGAGTCGCAAGGGGTTCAATACATAGAATGAACAACAATGGGGATAGGGGACATCCCTGGTGGGATGAGGTAAGCGGACTTGCGCTGTGGGGGAAGTGTAAAGGCAGGAAATGGCATCGAGTAAAGGACCTGAGAACCCATAGGCACGTAAGGTTGACATCAAGAAAGGCCAACTGAGCCTATCGAATGCTTTTTCCACGTCTAAACTCAAGAAGACACCTGAGGATTTCGTCTTGTTTAATATATCTATCAAGTCTATGTTCCGTCGAGTGCCATCACCTGCCTGTCTGTTCAGTACGAAGCCCACCTGGTCTTTGTTAATTAAACAAGGGAAGATAGAGAATAGTCTATTTGTGAGTAGTTTTGTAAATAAGTCTGAATTTAATAAGAAAATGGGCCTGTAACTTGCTTGACTTTGGAATGACGGTGATGTAGGAGTTTAACATAGTGGGTGGGATGGGGGACTTTAGCAGAAAGGAGTTAAATAATTACAACAGGTGTGGGGAAAGTATCTCAGAATATGTTTTAGAATAAAGATATGGATGATCATCAGGTCCCGGGGCCTTACTGGCAATTCCTTAAAGGGCTTCTCCGGTGCTTAAACATCTTATCCCCTATCCAAAGGATAGGGGATAAGATGCCTGATCGCGGGAGTCCCGCCGCTGGGGACCCCCGGGATCCTGCACGCGGCACCCCGTTTGTAATCAGTCCCCGGAGCATGTTCGCTCCGGGACTGATTACCGGCGACTACAGGGTGGGCGGCGTGTGACGTCACGCTCCGCCCCTCAATGCAAGCCTACGGGAGGAGGCGTGATAGCTATCATGACGGTGATGTAGGAGTTTAGGAGTTTAACATAGTGGGTGGGATGGGGGACTTTAGCAGAAAGGAGTTAAATAATTACAACAGGTGTGGGGAAAGTATCTCAGAATATGTTTCATAATAAAGATATGGAAAATCATCAGGTCCCGGGGCCTTACTGGCAATTCCTTAAAGGGGTTCTCCGGTGCTTAAACATCTTATCCCCTATCCAAAGGATAGGGGATAAGATGCCTGATCGCGGGAGTCCCGCCGCTGGGGACCCCCGAGATCATGCACGTGGCACCCCGTTTGTAATCAGTCCCCGGAGCCGGGACTACAGGGTGGGCGGCGTGTGACGTCACGCCTGCGCCAGCGTGTGACATCCCGCTCCGCCCCTCAATGCAAGCTTACGGGAGGGGGCGTGATAGCTATCACGCCCCCTCCCATAGGCTTGCATTGCGGGGCAGGCGTGACGTCACACGCCGCCCACCCTGTAGTCGCCGGTAATCAGTCCCGGAGCGAACATGCTCCGGGGACTGATTACAAACAGGGTGCTGCGTGCATGATCCCGGGGGTCCCCAGCGGCGGGACTCCTGCGATCAGGCATCTTATCCCCTATCCTTTGGATAGGGGGATAAGATGTTTAAGCACCGGAGAACCCCTTTAATAACCTCCTGTATTTCCTCAACGGTGAAATGAGAATTCAGTAAGCGTAGTTCATCAGGGTTAATCGTTGGAAGACCACAGGAGGTGAGATAAGTTTGGATCTGAGACATATTTGCACCATCCTGTGTGGACGAGGGGGAAGGTAGATTATATAGTTTATAATAGAAATCATGAAACAAGTCAGCAATTTGAGTGGGGTCAAATGCAAGCCTACGGGAGGGGGCGTGATAGCTATCACGCCCCCTCCCGTAGGCTTGCATTGCGGGGCGGAGCGTGACATCACACGCCGCCTGCCCTGTAGTTGCCGGTAATCAGTCCTGGAGCGAACACGCTCCGGGGACTGATTACAAACGGGGTGCTGCGTGCATGATCCCGGGGGTCCCCAGCGGCGGGACTCCCGCGATCAGGCATCTTATCCCCAATCCTTTGGATAGGGGATAAGATGTTTAAGCACAGGAGAACCCCTTTAATAACCTCCTGTATTTCCTCAACGGTGAAATGAGAATTCAGTAAGCGTAGTTCATCAGGGTTAATCCTTGGAAGACCACAGGAGGTGAGATAAGTTTGGATCTGAGACATATTTGCACCATCCTGTGTGGACGAGGGGGAAGGTAGATTATATAGTTTATAATAGAAATCATGAAACAAGTCAACAATTTGAGTGGGGTCATACACAAGGTGAACATTGGCATCTTTCAAAGCAAATGGGCTCGTTTGAACAGATTGGGAATTTAATTGGGAAGCCAACAAAGAGTCAGGTTTATTAGCTTTCATGCAGTATTTATGTTTCGTAAAAGTAAGTAGTCTCTATGCTTTCCCCACTGCAAAATCTTTCAATTGAGACAGTAGACATATTATCTGCCTGAGTGTGGTTACAGACAAGAGGTCCATTTTTGTGTGTCATTAGTGAGTCTGAGTGTGCCTCTTTTAAGCCATGAGGACAGAGCAATGCAGTGACCTCTAAATACTGTTTTGTGGGCCTTCCAAAGTATTGAGATGAAACTGAGCCTACACTTTGGAGAAAAAAATCTTTAATACAGGTCCATATGTTACGCCTAGCGCTCCGGGTCCCCGCTCCTCCCCGGAGCGCTCACGGCGTCTTTCTCCCTGCAGCTCCCCGGTCAGTCCCGCTGACCGGGAGCGCTGCACTGTCATGGCCGTCGGGGATGCGATTCGCACAGCGGGACGCGCCCGCTCGCGAATCGCATCCCAGGTCACTTACCCGTCCCGGTCCCCTGCTGTCATGTGCTGGCGCGCGCGGCTCCGCTCTCTAGGGCGCGCGCGCGCCAGCTCTCTGAGACTTAAAGGGCCAGTGCACCAATGATTGGTGCCTGGCCCAATTAGCTTAATTGGCTTCCACCTGCTCCCTGGCTATATCTGATCTCCTCCCTTGCACTCCCTTGCCGGATCTTGTTGCCTTGTGCCAGTGAAAGCGTTTAGTGTGTCCAAAGCCTGTGTTACCTGAACTTCTGCTATCCATCCTGACTACGAACCTTGCCGCCTGCCCCCGACCTTCTGCTACGTCTGACCTTGCCTCTGCCTAGTCCTTCTGTCCCACGCCTTCTCAGCAGTCAGTGAGGTTGAGCCGTTGCTAGTGGATACGACCTGGTTGCTACTGCCGCAGCAAGACCATCCCGCTTTGCGGCGGGCTCTGGTGAAAACCAGTAGCCTCTTAGAACCGGTCCACTAGCATGGTCCACGCCAATCCCTCGCTGACACAGCGGATCCACAACCCGTAAGCCGAATCGTGACAGTAGATCCGGCCATGGATCCCGCTGAGGTGCCGCTGCCAAGTCTCGCTGACCTTACCACGGTGGTCGCTCAGCAATCGCAGCAAATTGCCCAACAAGGACAGCAGCTGTCGCAGTTGACCGCCACGTTACAGCAACTTCTGCCTCTGCTACAGCAGCAACCATCTCCTCCGCCAGCTCCTGCACCTCCTCCGCAGCGAGTGGCCGCTCCTAGCCTCCGCTTGTCCCTGCCGGACAAATTTGATGAGGACTCTAAACTCTGCCGTGGTTTTTTGTCTCAGTGTTCCCTGCATATGGAGATGTTGTCGGACATGTTTCCTACAGAACGGTCTAAGGTGGCGTTTGTAGTAAGCCTTCTTTCAGGAAAGGCCTTGTCTTGGGCCACACCGCTCTGGGACCGCAATGATCCTGCCACAGCCACAGTCCAGGCCTTCTTCGCTGAAGTCCGGAGTGTCTTCGAGGAGCCAGCCCGAGCTTCTTCTGCCGAGACTGCCCTGTTGAACCTGGTCCAGGGTAATTCTTCAGTGGGCGAGTACGCCATCCAATTTCGTACTCTTGCTTCCGAGTTATCATGGAATAATGAGGCTCTCTGCGCGACCTTTAAAAAAGGCCTATCCAGTCGCGTAAAGGATGTGCTGGCCGCACGAGAGACTCCTGCCAACCTCCAAGAACTCATCCATTTGGCTACCCGCATTGACATGCGTTTTTCTGAGCGACACCAAGAGCTCCGCCAGGAAAAAGACTTTGATCTCTGGGCACCTCTCCCACAGCATCCTTTGCAGTCTACGCCTGGGCCTCCCGCCGAGGAGGCCATGCAAGTGGATCGGTCTCGTCTGACCCAGGAAGAAAGGAATCGCCGTAGAGAAGAAAATCTCTGTCTGTACTGTGCCAGTACCGAGCATTTCTTAGTGGATTGCCCTATCCGTCCTCCACGCCTGGGAAACGCACGCACGCACCCAGCTCACGTGGGTGTGGCGTCTCTTGGCTCTAAGTCTGCTTCTCCACGTCTCACGGTGCCCGTGCGGATCTCTTCTTCAGCCAACTCCTCCCTCTCAGCCGTGGCCTGCTTGGACTCTGGTGCCTCTGGAAATTTTATATTGGAGTCCTTTGTGAATAAATTCAGCATCCCGGTGACCCGTCTCGTCAAGCCGCTCTACATTTCCGCGGTCAACGGAGCCAGATTGGACTGCACCGTGCGTTACCGCACAGAACCCCTCTTCATGTCTATTGGACCCCACCTCGAGAGGATTGAGCTCTTCGTTCTCCCCGGCTGTACCTCTGAGGTCCTCCTCGGTCTGCCATGGCTCCGGCTTCATTCGCCCACCCTTGATTGGACCACCGGGGAGATCAAGTACTGGGACTCTGCCTGCCACAGGAAGTGCCTCTCCCCCCCCTCCCAGTCCCGTCAGGCAAGCCTCTGTGCCTCCTCATGGCTCCCGTCCTTGTGTCTCCCTGCCCCGTGCCAAGCTTCACCCTCTGCCCTCCCTCCCCATTCCTACTCCTGCTGTACTGCCTGCCATTGAGGAAACCATCCATTCTTTCCCGGTGTCCTCATCCCAGGGGAGGCAGTCACCGGACAAAAAAAAGTGGAGACCTAAGGGGGGGGGGGGTACTGTTACGCCTAGCGCTCCGGGTCCCCGCTCCTCCCCGGAGCGCTCACGGCGTCTTTCTCCCTGCAGCTCCCCGGTCAGTCCCGCTGACCGGGAGCGCTGCACTGTCATGGCCGTCGGGGATGCGATTCGCACAGCGGGACGCGCCCGCTCGCGAATCGCATCCCAGGTCACTTACCCGTCCCGGTCCCCTGCTGTCATGTGCTGGCGCGCACGGCTCCGCTTTCTAGGGCGCGCGCGCCAGCTCTCTGAGACTTAAAGGGCCAGTGCACCAATGATTGGTGCCTGGCCCAATTAGCTTAATTGGCTTCCACCTGCTCCCTGGCTATATCTGATCTCCTCCCTTGCACTCCCTTGCCGGATCTTGTTGCCTTGTGCCAGTGAAAGCGTTTAGTTTGTCCAAAGCCTGTGTTACCTGAACTTCTGCTATCCATCCTGACTACGAACCTTGCCGCCTGCCCCCGACCTTCTGCTACGTCTGACCTTGCCTCTGCCTAGTCCTTCTGTCCCACACCTTCTCAGCAGTCAGTGAGGTTGAGCCGTTGCTAGTGGATACGACCTGGTTGCTACTGCCGCAGCAAGACCATCCCGCTTTGCGGCGGGCTCTGGTGAAAACCAGTAGCCTCTTAGAACCGGTCCACTAGCACGGTCCACGCCAATCCCTCGCTGACACAGCGGATCCACAACCCGTAAGCCGAATCGTGACACCATATAAATTCCCTATGGGTGTCCGTCTTGAGAAGTGATTCATTTAGGCGCCAGTGGCATATTCTCCTTGGTGTGGAGGTTGGTTTCAAGTCAAGTGTGACCGGTGCATGGTCCGACCATGTGTTGGAGCGAATCAAAGCCTTTTTAACGAGGTGGAGGCCCATTAGGTTGCCCAGAAAAGTATAAATTCTTGAATTAGTCTTATGTGGATGTGAGTAGAAGGTGTATTCCTTACTAGTGTGGTTTGACACTCTCCAAAGATCATATAGATGGTGACATCTAATTGGTTGTCTAAATAAGGTGGAAAGGCGTATTAGTGGTGCAGAGGGCATTGGGTGATCTAGGGAAGTCCTATCCGTGGAGGGAGAAAATGGAATATTGAAATTCACCCCAATGAGTAGAGTAGCAGGGGACATTTTGGCCAATTTAGCAAAAATCCTAGTTAAAAAGGGGATCTGGGCAGTATTTGGGGCATAAACGTTACAAAATGTAAGTGAAGTATTGGCTATTACCCCTGAGACTATCACAAATCTACCATTCGGGTCAGCGAGTGAGGAGGTCATCTGAAAGGGGCAATGTTTTGAGATTAGTATAGCTACCCCTCCTCTCTTACGGTCTTGGGTAGTGTCTGAGAGCAAATTTGTAGGAACCTGAGTCATCATGGTGGGTCTCCTGTATGAACGCTATGTCCACTTTTTGATTTTTAAGCTCTTTTAATAAGAGCCTTTGCTTGATGTCAGTGTTCAAGCCTTTTACATTAAATGTCATTAGACGCACCATGGTGACTGATGTGGTTGGTGGGTGTGAATGTGATTTGGAATATATCAGATATGGTGAGGACTTGAGGTTTGGGGCTTGACGTAGAAATTTCCTTGAAATGTGGAAGGATCAGGAAAGTAGAGTGATGCGGGATTAAAGCCAAATGTTTGACCATGCAAGAAAAGAAAGAGAAGGAAAAAGGTTAAACAATAGATATATCACATAATTAATCAAAGAACTAGCATAAGTAAAATCAAACATCATGAGGAACATCTCAATAAGAAGGGCTCTTATAAGCCTGAATCATTGCAATTCTTTCTGAAACTGTTATTTTACTGCACATGAATAACAATAAAACTATGAACATTTAAAAACGACTCACATTTGGTGAGCTAACCGTACTCTATAGACTGAATGAATATTCTGTTGCCTTCAGGTGTACTGCTATAGCCTGGCACCCACTAAAAATGTGACCTTGGAATTGTGCTGTTTGATGTACTATTGAGGTAAAAAAAATTTTTTAAAGGGGTACTCCAGTGAAAAACGATTTTTTTTAAATTAACTGGTGCCCGAAAGTTAAACAGATTTGTAAATTACTTCTATCTAAAAATATTAATCCTTCCAGTACTTATCAACTGCTGTATGCTCGACAGGAAGTTGTATTTCTTTCTGGAATTAGTTTCAGTCTGACCACAGCGCTCTCTGCTGACACCTCTGCCCATGTCAGGAATGGTCCAGAGCACAGTGCCCCCCGACCTACGATGGCCCCGCCATACAATCATTTCAACATGCGATCGCATAAACGGCTATCCGGCAGCGCTGACTGCTTTAGCTGCCACCGGATAGCCATTTATGGTGCCCCGTGTGCTCCGGTGATGGTCTCCTACCTTTTCTAGGGGCTCCGGAGCGTGATCTTTGGGATCCCCTCCATCACCGGCGCTCTCCATCGTCGTCATCACGTCGCCACGCACCCCGTCCCGTCATCCAATAGGAGCGGCATGCGTAGTGACGTGATGACGGCAACATAAGAGCGACGATCCCAGGCAGCAGAGACGTTCTGGAGCGGCGGGGACACCACGGGGACGCGGCAACAGTGATGGAGGGCGACATCCAGGGCAGCGGTGACGAGCGGTGACGGTCCGGAGCGGCGGGGACAGGTGAGTATAACTTCCTATTCTTTACATTGCACGGATCCCTCAACATGCGATGGTTTCCACAAACGATTGTTCATTTGGAATGGATTACCATCATATGTTGAGGGACCACTGTACAAGCAAATCCCCAAAGCAAACCTTTGAACAGTTCCTTATATGGACAGAGATGTCAGCAGAGAGCACTGTTGTCAGACTGAAAAGAACTCCAGAAAGAAATACAACTTCCTGTGGAGCATACAGCAGCTGATAAGTACTGGAAGGATTAAGATTTTTAAATAGAAGTAATTTACAAATCTGTTTTAACTCTGTGGCACCAGTTGATTTAAAAAAAAAATGTTTTCCATCGGAGTACCCCTTTAATAACCCCTAAAGGACGCAGGGTTTTTCTGTTTTTGCACTTACATTTTCTCCTCCTCACCTTTTAAAAATCATAACCCTTTAAATTTTGCACCTAAAAATCCATCCTTATTTTTTGCGCCACCAATTCTACTTTGCAGTGACATCAGTCATTTTACCCAAAAATGCGAAACGGAAAGAAAAATCATTGTGCGACGAAACTGGAAAAAAAAACACAATTTTTTAACTTTTGGGGGCTTCCGTTTCTATGCAGTACATTTTTAAGTAAAAATTACACCTGATCTTTATTCTGTAGGTCCATACGATTAAATTGATACCCTACTTATATCGGTTTGATTTTGTCGTACTTCTGGAAAAAATCATAACTACATGCACGGAAATTTATACGTTTAAAATTGTCATCTTCTGACCCCTATAACTTTTTTATTTTTCTGCAGTATGAAAAATGGGGCGGTATGAGGTCTCATTTTTTGCGCCGTGATCTGATGTTTTTAGTGGTACCATTTTTGTATTGATCTGACTTTTTGATTGCTTTTTATTCATTTTTTCATAATATAAAAAGCGACCAAAAATACGTTATTTTGGAATTTTTTTTGTGCGTACGGCATTGACCGTGTGATTTAATTAATGATATATTTTTATAGTTCGAACATTTACGCACGCGGCGATACCACATATGTTTATATTTATTTTTACTTACATGGTTTTTTTTAATGGGAAAAGGGGGTGATTTGAACTTTTATTAAGGAAAGGGTTGAATCACATTTATTAACTCTTTTTTTGCAGTGTTATAGCTCCCATAGGGGGCTATAACATTGCACACACTGATTGCCAGCACTGTTCACTGCAAAGCCATAGCTTTGCAGCGATCAGTGTTATCAGTGGTCAATTGCTCAAGCCTGCATCTCAGGCTTGGAGCAATCAATCGCCGAAGGGCCTGGCCGGAGGAAGGTAAGAGGACCTCTGCTCGTGTCCCAGCTGATCGGGACACCGCATTTTCACTGCGGCGGTCCCGATCAGCCCCACTGAGCAGCCGGGCAGCTTTCACTTTCGTTTTAGACGCGCTATTAGCCCCGGGTCCTGGCTTCGCGGGAGCCAGCCAAGGACATAAATATACGTCCTTGGTCGTTAAGGGGATAAAGAACAGATTCTAAAAGCTTATAACACCTTAAAAAACATATTGAATGTATCTCATAGTGAGACTAATAAAAACAAAAAAAAGCTAAACACTATAAATTTGGGTTCAAACGCAAGAACAGCAATCCAGCGTGGGTAAGTAGAAAATCCTGATTTTATTAACTCACGGTAAAAACGGTACAAACAACCAGCAGATCAGACGCGTTTCAGGCGCATGCGCCCTTCGTCAGTGATGTCAGCCCTCTACACAGGTGTCAGTTAAGTACTGGACAAGTAGTGGGCAGGTCTCTTACTACCAATCAGAATTCCTGACCCCGCTGCAGGGGGGAGAATACTGATACAATGCAGAATATAAAATATAAAATGCAAGTAAAAGTACAAAAATTGCTAAAACAGTGCACTAAAGGGCGATGTGGACATAGATGGTTAGGACACATTTAGAAAAACAGTGGCATAAAACAGTGTCATATGATTATACTTTAAACATATAAGTAGTACATGTATGACAAAACTGCATTTTCAAACGTGGAGGTTGCAATGCGGTATTAATAGTGGAATAGCAATTCTCTTTTTAAATTTAACCCTTTAGGGGCACTAGTACCCAAGGTGAATTGCCAGCATGCTTCACGTTCAAGTAATTTTCGCCGCATGCAACCACCACGAGGTCCTGTGTGAACATGCTCTTTTGCATATATTTGAAAACTGTTGGTGCTTCCACCATGAACGGTTTTAAAGTGCAAGGACGCTGCTGAGCGGTTTCTAATGGCATTGCTAGATATGTCATTGAGATGCTCCAGTGCCCTTACTTTTAACTTTCTAGTAGTTGATCCTACATATTTTAACTGGCACTGTGAGCATTCAATGACATAAATGACATTATAATGATTACAATTAATGTAATCTTTTATGCCATAACTTTTAACTTGCTCCGCATCTGAAAAGTGTGTATACAACTTGGCATAGTTACATGTTCTACAAATCCTGCCACCACATTTAAAAAATCCCTTATTATTCAACCAGTTGGTGCTGTATCTACTATTTGACAGCACTAAACTAGGAGATAACATATCTCCCAAACTTTTGGCTTTTTTTGGGACTATGTGGCATCCTTTAGATAGAATTTTGGCTACAGTCTCATCTTGTCTAAGAAAATGAAGATGTCTATTGATAATGCTTTTGACCTGTGTAAATTGAGGTGAATAAGTAAGTGCAATGACCGGTTTACTTTGAAAATCTGGGCCACGTGATTGTGTTTGGTTATTAGATGGAGAAATCAAGAGGGAACGATTTCTCTTGGCTACTGTATTTTTGGCTCTGGATAAAATATGTGCAGGATACCCTCTGTCTGTGAGTCTCTGCGACGCCTATTTGAGACTCACAGATCACAGATCACAGATCACTGCAGTTCCTCTTGATGTGTGTGAACTCTCCTATAGGAATGGCCCTAATTGTATGTGGGGGATGATTACTGTCCGCCCTAAGGATCGTATTTCCCGCAGTGGGTTTGCGAAAAGTGGAAACAGCAACAATGTGGTTTGGCACTGAATTAAATTGTAAGTCAAGAAAATAAATGTTAAATAAGTCCGAATGGTGAGTGAATTGCAGATTGAAGGGGTTGATATTAATGTATTCCAGGTACAGTGGTACGGCAGACATATCACCTCGCCAAACAAGGAGAAGATCATCTATGAATCTGCTGTACCACTGCACATGGGACACAAAAGGATTGGAGGCTGAAAAAAGGTACTTAGATTCCCAATATGACATTGTTAAATTTGCAAGGGATGGAGAATGTCTAGCGCCCATGGAAACACCACTCACTTGAATAAAAAAAATCCTATCAAAGGAAAAATAATTGTGTGTCATGAGATACCATGTACTCATTTTGATAAACTCTTTTAAGTCTACAGAATATCCACTGTGGTTTCCAGAGGGTACACCAGCACCTCCATGGCAATATGCCATGGAATGCTGGTGTATGATGAGACAACATCACAGGTGAGCCAACTGTATTCTTTTTTCCATATAAATTTGGGTTCACTGTAAATGTACTCACTAACAGGGCATGCTGTATTCCTGATGATTTAGAACAAGAAAGTTGGTTGAATCCTTAAAGGGTTACAGAATTGTATATAAAGAGCCGATCCTGAATGTCAGATCCTGCATGCTTGATAAAGGCTAATATATTTGCATGTTGGGGAACCAATACAAAATCAGCTTTAACCAGATTCATAGACTCTTTTTTGGTTCTGTGAACTTGGACTTCATTATGCATTAAATTATATTATACTTTATGAGCCAATAAAGCATCCCATTTCAGATTACACAATTCGAAATGGGTTGTCTTTGCTTCGATCACAATGTTATTTCAAGAACTAAAATAACAAGAAAAAAAGGTCTACACAGTATCTCTGGAGGATCTGACAAGTAAATTTAACTGGTGGATTTTGCTAGACACTTTGCAATGCTTTATTTCCCCTGTGGTGGTGCTATAGGGAATTTAGATACCTTTTTATCTAGGTCCCCCGATCTACAGCAGAAAGTCCAAGCTTATTTTACTATAATGATGCTACAAAGCTTCTAATATCTTAAATCCAGGTACGATCGGTCGGCACTGGTGATAATGTGGGTACTTGAGGACCAAGGTTATAGCAAAAGTAGAATTAATCTTGGCACTACCAAATCTTCATGCAAATCTTTTTTCTTTTAAGCAAAAGTAGGATACAACATGAAAGCAGCATGCGTTCCGGCATAGTAGCCTTTTTAAAAAGGCTACGATTTTGGAATGCATGCCGCGTTCATGTTGCATCCTACTTTTGTTTAAAATAAGAGTAAAGATTTACATGAAGATTTGGTAGTGCTGGAATTTATTCTAACATCTTAAATGCTTCTAATAAAGATTCTTATATCTTAAAGGACATCTGTTGGTAGGTTGTTTTTTTTAACATAATTTTTATTAAGATTTTTCAATTATTCATACATCATATTAAAACATCAGCGGACAGGGGCTACACCCCTGTTGGGAAATATGCCCCTGGCACATAACAAGAAAAGTACAATTACTAGATTAAAGATACAAAGGAGCATAAATAAGAGGCTCAACAAAGAGATCAAAATAACACAAATAGTACAGCCCCACCTCCCTCTGCTCAAGTAAGACAGTAGACTGCGCCAGAATCCAAAAACAAGAAAGAGTACAAGTACCAAGGCTAATCTGATCACACCATTACGCCCCGATAACCAGGAATAAAGATAAACAATAAATCGTTCCACCCCAATTTGGTCATGGAGGAACAGTTCTAAGGGATCTCTAATCTACCTAATGTCCCTACAATGGCCTTCCATAGGTACCATTGGAAGTGTACAAACAGGGAGACTGCCAATACGATCTCCGCATTAGTAAGCAATGTTAATATGACGGTTTTCCATTTCTTGAAAAAATTCTTAGCTGATTTGTCAGCTGTGCACCCATATTCTAAACGGTCCATGAGGAGATAACATTTCATTTGACAAAGAACATCCGATATAGTGGGCATAGAGGGAACCAACCTTGAGCCAACAAACAGCATTTGCCTACCAAGAGAAAAATGTGTAATAGGAGAGTCAGGATAGAATCATCTGTTGGAATATGAAGCAATATCAGTAAGTTATTAGTAATCAACTAGCTGAAATCGAAGCTTGTCATTTAGTAAACTAAAGAGAGAACCAACAGTTATGGGATTTAGGGCATGTCACTAGACCGTGCAAAAGATCCGACCTCGGTAGTCCACAATTCGGGCATGCCTCTATCTTATCAGGATGGTCATGTGTTCTAGGAAGAGTAAAGCCATATAGGGCATGGTGGATAATTTTGAACTGAGTCTCCCACCATACCTCCCCAATAACTGCTTTCCTAAACTTAGCCCACCCTTCCAGAATTTGTTTAGTTAGATGCGATTTATCCAGTTTCCCCTCCCAGCATCGAAAGCGTAAATTCCCCACCAATTCACTAGCCGTTTGATCCTCCAGTACAGAGAAGATAGAAAATGTAGAGAGGTAGAGCTATGTAAAAAGCCATCAAAAGGTGTCACCCCCCCCCCCCCCCCATTGCAACCTCAAATCCGATATTCTTGGGTGTAGAAATGCCAACATCTGAGTAGGTGTTTGTATGTTTATGCTGCCCTGCCTGAGGTCAGTATACACTAGTGACAGATATGCTGAACAGAATGATTTACTACCTATATCTTTCTGTGCAGCCGTTCTTCTGAATATCAGGAGAACAAGCTCTGTGCTTGGCCGATCCCTCCACCCTTCATACTGTGTAGGCAGACAGCTTCCAATCAGCGGCTGATGGACAGAGGAAGCAGATCCTCATGAATATTAAGGACTACTAAAGGTACTCACATGATGGAGGTGACTAGTGTGTGGCACTCAGTGTTCTCAAAGTTCATGAGGCAATAAGTTACATTAAGGGAATACATATAATAAAAAAAAGCTTGTACTTACCTCCTGCTCTTCCTCGCAGCCTGTATTATTGAGTCTTCACTGCCATAAACTTCCTGCTGCTGTGATCAACACATCACATTACCGTTCAGCCAATCACTTACTGAAGTGATAAGCTGAGTTGTAGTGTGGTAGTGTGGTTGTAGTGTGATTGGCTGAGTTGTAGTGTGGTTGAGATTGGATGCTGCAGTAACGGATGTGTGTGGGAGGGGTGCGTGGGAGGTAAGTATGGGCTTTTTTTTTTACTTTTAGAATGCAATCCTGGTCAAACTTATGAAAAAGAAAAACGTTTTTCATAAGTATGTCCCTCTAAATAGCCGCTTGGTTCAGCATTGTTTGTGAGCATCCCTCCTTGGGGACAAGGAGGCTCTGTTTCACCCAAAAAAACTGAGGAAAGCACAGGATTGGGCGCAAAAACACATTGTCCAATGTTGTAGGGAGAATTACGAGCTACATTTGTCTATGGTGGCCCTACAGGAGCATTCTACACAAAAAACAGCAATTATTTTCATTACATCTTGCTATTCATCAGGAATTGGGTTGATGTCACTGGTACTAGGTTATTCTGTCCTCAGATAATCAGGCAGCATAAATTTACTCATTGAGTCTCTTAAAACCATATTTAAAATACAAAAAATAACACCTTATCACAAATTGTAGAAATATGCCATACATAGTTGACTTAAAATATGAGAAAATGTCAACTTTTGTCCTTAGATCATGCATTGTATTGAGGCTCATTTTAAAGAAGAAGCTTAGTTGCAATGCCAGACAAAACCCATCGACAAGAATGACAATTTTTCCCCACCTATGTAACCTTTTTATTTTTTATTCTTCATCCTAGGTGGTGGACATTGCACATTAGTAATTATTTTCCATTGTCACATACCACATTGTTAAAACCCCCTTATAATGGTATATAAAAGTCATTTGACTGATAAATAATACATTTACATTACATTTTGGACAGAACACATACCATATAATCCATTAAGAAAAAAAAAAAAAAAAAAATAATTTCTACAGATCTTCATTATCACATGTTAAAAGAAACTGCCACAGGTAATTGAGAAAGAAAAGACCTTGAAACAATTGCTGAAAAGCCTATTTGCTAATGGTATGGTGGGCTCTAAAGGCAAGCTCTCATGAAATGCATAATATTGTAAGGACACATAAATGAATTACCTATTGAATATATAAATAATATAAAAAAATATAACATTAAATTAGGAGGTCATAAAAACAGCTGTAGAAGTGTCTATAGAGTCATTGCAAAGTCACATCTAAAAACTCATGACAATAAAGAATAATTATAACTAAAGCCATGCTCTAATGTCATATGAGGTGCATACGTATTTAAAACACATACAAAATTGGAAGCTTGTCACATAAGCCAGAATTCTGAATTCTGGGACATGTACAATGGTAAAAATGCTCCTTGATCCCCCCCCCCCCAAAAAAAAAAAAAAAAAAAAATTAGCTCACTTATCTGTGAAGTGGCACAATAAGATTATTTATTATAGGTCACACTAGTATTGTCCGGGCTTCCCACCTTAACCTTATGGGAAAAGGTGCTCATATCCCATCCTCATATCCCGACTTCATATCCTGTCCTCATATCCTATCCTCATATCTCGTCCTCATATACTGTCCTCATATCCCGTCTTCTTATCCCATCCTCATATCACCTTCTCATATGCTGACCTCAGGGCCGGTGCCACCTATAGGCGAGGTAGGTGTCGGCTTAGAGCGCACATCCTGATCTCATATTCCATCCTAATATCCTGACCTCATATGATGTCCTCATATTCCATCCTCATATCCCATCTTCATATCCCGTCCTCATACCCTATCCTCATATCTCGTCCACATATACTGTCCTCATATCCCGTCTTCTTATCCCATCCTCATATCACCTTCTCATATGCTGACCTCAGGGCCGGTGCCACCTATAGGCGAGGTAGGTGTCGGCTTAGAGCGCACATTGGCCAAGGGCGCCACCTGGTGGTCAGGGACTGCTGTTCTGCAAGGTTAGCAGAACACTGGACAATAACTGGGGAGGCGGATGCAGAACACAACACTCCTCACTGTCTGGACAGACAGCTCTGCAAGGGAACAGCACGGGGGTATGCTGCTGCTAGGGAAGTCAATTCAGTGCTGTTTACTTAATGCAGGCCCTCTCCTCTCTCCCTCGGCCCCTCCTGCCTCACTATGGCTCCCGGCTGCTTTTTCTACAATCGGGACTGAGGAGGATTGGTAGGGGCAGGGAGAGATGCTGCACAGTGCTCACATGTTAGTAGGGCTTGCTCTTGGGGGGGGGGGGGGGACTGATCAATTACACAGGGCTCCATGCCTCAGGGGTCTCCTACAGCTGTAGTGTCTGTGGGTCGGGCAGGGGCGCTGTGGCAGCAGCCTCAACTATCTAATGAGCCCTGCTGCAGATGTTTGCTGCTAGCAGAGGTCACTACACAGCAGCTTCAGAGTCTGCTGTGCTACTTAACTCTTCCCCCTAGCCCTTATTTACACAGAGATCCAAGACGATCAGTGGGGGAGGGGGAAAGATCTGCAGCATGGAAACTGACATCTGATCCTGCACCATCCATCATCTCTGGGCTTCCTTACATCTATGTATGTAATGTGCAAATTACTAATTGTGTATGTGTAAAATGTATACTGTGTGTGTCTGTGTGTGTATACTGTGGGGGAGATTTATCAAAACCTGTACAGAGGAAACGTTGCTGAGTTGCCTATTGCAACCAATCAGATCACTTCTTTCATTTTTAAAAAGGTCTCTGAAAAATAAAAGAAGTGATCTGATTGGTTGCTATGGGCAACTCAGCAACTTTTCCTCTGGACAGGTTTTGATAAATCTCCCCCTCTATGTTTATACGTGTGTTTAGTTTATGTATGTGTTTGCATATGTACAGTATATATGTTTTTTTAGGTATATATTATGTGGTATGATATATTCAGAAACTGTTTTGAGGTATTAATCCCTTCCCAACCTCTCAAATTTAGATTGACAAACAAAATTTATGCCATGGGTCAGTGTGATTCCAACCATACCTTATTTGGATAAATTTTGTTTGTTTTGCTTTACTAGTTTTACCTGGTACCACTTTTGAATAGATTTGTTTTTCTGGACACGATCAGGAATGTAATAATTTAATAGTTTTGGTTATTCCCCATACAGTGATAACAAATATTTAATAATTTAAAAGTTTGGGTTATTCCCCATGCAGCGGTGCCAAATATTTGTATTTGTGTGTGTGTGTGTGTGTGTGTGTGTGTGTGGGGGGGGGGGGGGGGGTTTGGGGTGATGAGGGGCTACATGGTTTAAATTTTTATTGAGGGAAGGGTGTTGATTTTGTTATATTTTAAATCACTTTTTCTTCAGCCCCCCCTCCCCCCCAGGGGCCTTTTATAAGTAATCATTTGATTGCTTATATAGAGCAAAGTAATGTATTGATTACAGCGTTTAAACGGTTAAATGACTGGCATCAGAGTGCTCTCCGATATTGGTCATTAACAGCTGGTATCGGCTACAGATAGTGTGGATCGGGGAGGGGATAAAGGGGAAATCTCTAAGATGTGTGGCTGTGTACACATTCACAAAGGAAGTCAATAGAAACTCTTTTACATCCTCTGACATTTCGTACACCTTGCACGCCACTCATAAAGCAGAGTCGAGTAGCACTGACGATATACAAATGGGCTGAGCACTCGGCTGACTGCTGCACGTTTATTGATCGTCCTCAGCAAAACAACTGAAAAAACTGTCCAGGGCACTACTTTCACTCACTAAATATTTTTAGAGAATGCGAGGAAGTCTCAGTCACTTACAGGCCACGCTGCCTCTTGCAAATGCGCTGACAGGTGACAGACAGCTCCTCATCTCCCCTCAGTGGGCAGCTTCTCTGTGGGCTCTGCTGCCCATGCTGGGAAAAGAGAGGAGACACAGCGGCCCTGTATATGATGATTGCAGTCACACCCAAAGTGGGCACTATTACTGTGTGGGACTATACACATTTTTGTTTTTAAAGATTGGTGGTGGGGATTGTATAATGTCATGAGATTGTGCTGGAATGAGGAGTTTAAAATGTTTATCTGGCTGGAGTCATGGCTGGAGAAATATTTATGACGGCCCAGGACAGTTACAGAAGAAAGAAAGGTGAATGACACTGATCAGCGAAGACGTCCCCAGTGAGTCACTGGATGTAACTGTAATCATCTATATGGTTTGCAGAGCCTGTATACAGCTGTTATGTAACTTTATACTGTGGAGTCCCAGCACCAAGGGCTGTTCTGAGATTAGTTTACATGCTGCTCATACAAGTCTATAGAGAAGGAAGGGAGGAAAAAGGAGATGAGAGGAGGAGTGAGTCCAGAGATACACAAAGATATTGCTAAGAGACCAATTAATAGCCTTCCTTTCATTACGTGGGTGTAGCAACTCATCCATACATGTCACTGTGCCTAGTACTTCAGCTAAGTTCTGTTCAAGTGAATTGGACCCCTACTGATCAAACATTGCTGGTCTATCCTTAGAATAGATTAGCAATGTTTAACACTGGAAAACCTCTCTATAAGTGGGTGTCCAGGGTAAAAAAAAGTTCCCCTTGTTTACAGTAGCAGCATGTCTACCCATGTCTGTGTCTGGTAATGCAGCTCATCCCCATTAAATAAAAGGGGCTGAACTGCTAGACATGTGATATATATACGTACCTCGTCTAGACTCCAGCGCCGGCTCTGGTCCCCCTTGGCCCGGCTGCAGCATCGCTTATTGTCTTGACAATGGCCCTGCACATCGATGGGCCGCATGAGTGATGCAGCTGGCCAATGAGGAGTGCCGGGCCAAACTGCATTGCATAGGCAGAATTTTTAAACGCCCTAATGTTTTAAACCTGTGCTCTTCATTGTAATATGTTCCATCACCAACGTTCCTTATCTCTGCCATACACATTAGGTCCCTTATCTATTCTGCAACACTGCCTAGATTTGATCCATTGCCGGTCCTTCACTAAGACCAGCATAAGGACCTTCGCCTAGTTGGGGGCTGCCTTTTGGGATGATTTATCCAAGTAGGTAGGGTCAGTAGTTCTAGTAGTACAAGTTCCAGGTTGCACTGCTTCCTACCAGGATGTGACAACATGGCACTGTTTCTTGGAAAAGCAGAGCAACTTTTTACTGCCATTATTTCATCAGCTTTACTGAATTGAATAGTCAAACATCTGTACTGCAGCCTTGCATTATTCATTAACCATACATGTACATTTTGTATTTGTTATGGAAAGCTTTCAACAACAGATACATTAGAATTAATTCCACAGCGTGATAGAGCATGGTACAATTCCAAAAGTTAAATAGTGATAGTAGTGCAAGATTTGTTATCTTGCACTACTATTTCACTTTTAAAATTGTTTATGGAAGTGAATAAAGGAATTACCACTGAGATTCACAAAGAGAAATGCTAAAAAAAAGGAATAAATATTGTAGTGAACAATACACAATGGCCCTCATTTACTATTGCAAACCCGACATGTTTTGTTGGGTTCTGCGCCAGACTCTGTCGCATTGTGCCAGCAATTCTGTCAGTGCCAGATTTTGCACCAGAATTTGCGCCAGAATTGAAAAAACCCTGACTAACTCTCCATTTTTCTAAGAAAACCCAAAAAAGGGGCATGGCCGCAGGGAATAGGGGGCGTGGTCACAGAAAAGGGGCGTGTTCCCGACATTTTCACAAAAAACAAGATATTTACTAAGGTTTCCACAGAAAATGTGGTGGATTAGAGCTGAGGAAAACCTTAGAGATCAGAGCATGTGTAAAAAAAGCAAAGTGTAGGGAAAGTGGAAAATGAAGGGAAACCTTAGTAAATATTGTGGAAAATAAATTGTAGGGAATTAAAACCCACAAAGAAACCTACACTCCACTCTTAGTAAAAAGGGCCAATTTGTCTTTCTATAAAGATATACGTGGCCAAAACAATGCTGAATACAGTTTACATCTATTATTTGACGGGGTTGGTTTTTAGGCTTTGTTTCTCTTTAGTCTAAGAATTATTTTTTTACCTATGATTGGATTTAGTACAGGAAACAAATTACTAAATTTTATATATATATATATATATATATATATATATATATATATATATATATATTAGCTGAAAGCAAGCTGGGGGAAGGGGGATTTATTTTAACAATTAACAGACCACCCGAAGAAGTAATCAGGAAAATCAAGAAATCTGCCTGTGGTCGCAGTGTTATGTGAACTCATTAGTGCTAAAAGGATGATAGCATGAACTCTAAGTGAGCAAAGCAGTATGGGAATAAATATGTGCTGATTATTGTAATGATTGCCATAAAATATTTTTTTTTTCTTCTTGTTATTATCATTATCTGTAATAAATAATAATAGGTAATAAAATGCAGTAAAATTCTGATAATAATGTGCAAAACCACCAGCAGTTGCCAAGGATCATTAGCAGCTTAGCAAATGGGAGCTTTCTCCTCAAATATAGCTTTCTACGCATATAGTTTTCTATTCATATATAGCTTTCTACTAGTGTATATATATATATATATATATATATATATATATATATATATATATATATATCTTTCTACTCATATATAACACTATTTCAAACTGTAACTATGGGATCAACCTTAACATTAAAACCATAGCACCTGCCTTAAACTATGTAGGTTCCCATAGTACTGTAGGAACAGCTATGGCCCCTTTCACACTATAAAGTTGTTCCATTAAAAGATCCGTTGTAAACATTAGAAAAGCCTTAATAACGGATGTTAAACGTCTGTTAAAAAATCCTATTCAAGTCAATGGGATTTTCTGATTATCCGTTATGACCTGTTGTTAAGGTTGGCTGCTGGTTAGGCCTTAAAATGTGAGTGACCGCCGCTGTATACTGCTGAGTGTCAACACAAGAAATAAACACCAGACAAAATGTTCGTATATATATCTTCTCCTCAGCATACTTGCTAAGGAGCTGTCCCAAGGAGTTCTGTTTATTATACGGAAGTACATTTTTTACAGTTGACAAGAAGGGGAGGTTAGTTATCATGTCAAAATCATCATGTTATATTTTGATTGGTTATTTGAGTATTGCGTCTGTATATATTAGCATTTTAAGCATTAATTTGTTTCTTAACCATAGGTCACTTATGTTGTCATTTCCCTATTCTACCAGAAAATTCCCGATGTATCCGTCCCGATGTTGCAAAACTACAAATCTCAGCATGCTCAGTCTGTCCAGGCATGCTGGGAGTTGTAGTTCTGTAACATCAGGAAGAGCACAGATTGGAGACCATTATACAGTGGTCTCCAAACTGTGGACATCCAGATGTTGCAAAACTACAACTCCCAGCATACCAAACTGCCCAAGCATGCTGGAAGTTGTAGTTCGGCAACATCTGATCCTTCAGATATTGCCGAACTACAACTTCCAGCATGCCTGGGCAGTCTGGACATGCTGGGAGTTGTAGTTTTGCAACAACTGGAGGCACTCTAGTTGGGAAATATTGTCCGTTTCCTAACTCAGTGTTTCCCAACCCATGTGCCTCTAGCTGTTGCAAAACTATAACTCCCAGCATGCACTGATAGACCATGCATGCTGGGAGTTGTAGTTTTGCAACAGCTGGAGGCACACTGGTTTGGAAACACTAAGTTAAGTAATAAACTTTCAAGTGTTTTGCAACCAGTGTGTCTTCAGCTGTTGCATAACTACAACCCCCAGCATGCACGGACAGCCAAAGGGCATTCTGGGAGTTGTAGCAGTATGCCTCTAGCTGTTGCATAACTAAAAGTCCCAGCATGCCCTTCTGCTGTCACTGCATGCTGAGATTTGTAGTTTTTGCGACAGCTGAAGGCACACTGGCTGCGAAACACCAGTTTGTTATCTAACTCCGTGTTTCGCAACCAGTGTGCCTCCAGCTGTTGCAAAACTACAATTCCCAGCATGCACGGACAGCCAAAGGGGATGCTTGGAGTTGTAGTTTTGCAACAGCTAGATGTTTGCCCCCCCCTCCCCCCAATGTGAATGTACAGGGTACACTCACATGGGCGGATGTTTACAGTGAGCGCTGCAAGTTTTACATGGTGCAAATTTTGCGCTGCAGCTCAAACTCCCAGCGGCAAACTTGCTGTGAACCTCTGCCCCTGTGACTGTACCCTAAAAACATTACACTACACTAACACTAACCTAAAATAAAAAGTGAAAAACACTACATATACACATACCCCTACACAGCCCCCTCCCCTCCCCAATAAAAATTAAAAACGTCTGGTACGCTACTGTTTCCAAAACGGAGCCTCCAGCTGTTACAAAACAACAACTCCCAGTATTGCCGGACAGCCATTGACTGTCCAGGCATGCTGGGAGTTTTGAAACAGCTGGAGGCACCCTGTTTGGGAATCGCTGGCATAGAATACCCCTATGTCCACCCCTATGCAAATCCCTAATTGAGGACTCAAATGCGCATGGCGCTCTTTCACTTTGGAGCCCTGTCGTATTTCAGGGCAACAGTTTTGGGACACATATGGGGTATCTCCGTACTCGGGAGAAATTGCCTTACAAATTTTGGGGGGCTTTTTCTTTAACCCCTATGAAAAGGTGAAGTTGGGGTCTACACCAGCATGTTAGTGTATAAAAATGTAATTTTTTACACTGACATGCTGGTGTTGCTGCATACTTTTCATTTTCACAAGAGGTAAAAGGGAAAAAAGACCCTCAAAATTTGTGATGCAATTTTTCCCGAGTACGGAGATACCCCATATGTGGGCGCAAAGTGCTCTGGGGGCGCACAACAAGGCCCAGAAGGGAAAGTGCACCATGTACATTTGAGGTGATTTGCACAGGGGTGGCTGATTGTTACAGCAGTTCTGACATAAACGCAAAACAATAAATATCCATATGTGACCCCATTATGGAAACTACACCCCTCACGGAATGTAATAAGGGGTGCAGTGAGCATTTACACCCCACTGTTGTATGACAGATTTTTGGAACAGTGGTCTGTGAAAATGAAAAATAAAATGTTTCATTTGCACAGTCCACTGTTTCAAATATCTGTCAAACGCCAGTGGGGTGTAAATGCTCACTGTACCCCTTATTAAATTCCATGAGGTGTGTAGTTTCCAAAATGGGGTCACATGTGGGGGGGGGGGGGGTCCACTGTTCTGGCACCATAGGGGCTTCCTAAATGGGACATGCCCCCAAAAAACCCTTTCAGAAAAACGCACTCTCCAAAATCCCATTGTCGCTCCTACCGTTCTGAGCCCTCTACTGCGCCCGCCGAACACTTTACATACACATATGAGGTATTTCCTTACTTGAGAGAAATTGGGTTACAAATTTTAGATTTCTCTCCTTTTACCCCTTGTAAAAATTCAAAAATTGGGTCTACAAAACATGCGAGTATAAAAAATGAAGATTTTGAATTTTCTCCTTCACTTTGCTGCTATTCGTGTGAAACACCTAAAGTGTTAAAACGCTGACTGAATGTCATTTTGAATACTTTGGGGGATGCAGTTTTTATAATGGGGTAATTTATGGAGTATTTCTAATATGAAGACCCTTAAAATCCACTTCAAAACTGAACTGGTCCCTGAAAAAGTACGATTTTGAAAATCTTGAGAAAAATTGGAAAATTGCTGCTGAACTTTGAAGCCCTCTGGTGTCTTCCAAAAAGTAAAAACATGTCAACTTTTTGATGCAAACATAAAGTAGATATATTGTATATGTGAATCAATATGTAATTTATTTGAAATATCCATTTTCCTTACAAGCAGAGAGTTTCAAAGTTAGAAAAATGCTACATTTTCAAAGTTTTCATGAAATTTTTAGATTTTTTTTTACCAAGAAAGGATGCAAATATCAGTGAAATTTTACCAATGATATAAAGTAGAATATGTCTCGAAAAACAATCTCGGAATCAGAATGATAAGTTAAAGCATCCCAGAGTTATTAATGTTTAAAGTAACAGTGGTCAGATGTTCAAAAAATGTCCAGGTCCTGAAGGTGAAAATGGTCTGGGTCGTGAAGGGGTTAAAAGGTGTAAAAAAATCATATAAAAATCACTTCTACATAATCGTGCAATATGCATAATATACAGATATACCATGTTACAAAATGCTATATAATAAAGTGCAAAGTGGATTAAAAACAGGCTTCATATATCATATTTCCTAATAATAGAGTAATAGATACATCTGCTGACAATCATAATTAACCCCTTAAGGACCCAGGGTTATTCCATTTTTGCATTTTCATTTTTTCCTCATCACCTTCTAAAAATCATAACGCTTTAAATTTTGCACATAAAATTCCATATGATGGCTTATTTTTTGTGCCACCAATTCTACTTTGCAGTGACATTAGTCATTTTACCAAAAAATCCACGGTGAAACGGAAAAAAATTCATTGTGCGACAAAATTGAAGAAAAAATTCAATTTTGTAACTTTTGGGGGCTTCTGTTTCTATGCAGTGCATTTTTCGGTAAAAATGACAAGTTATCTTTATTCTGTAGGTCCATACGGTGAAAATGATATAGGTTTGATGTTGTCATACTTCTGAAGAAAAAAATCACAACTATATGCAGGAAAATGAATGTGTTAAAAATTCTCATCTTCTGACCACTATAACTCTTTTATTTTTCCGCGTATGGGCGGTGTGAGGGCTCATTTTTTGCACCGTGATCTGAAGTTTTTAGCGTTACCATTTTTGCATTTATTGGACTTTTTGATCGCTTTTTATAAATTTTTTCATGATATAAAAAGTGACCAAAAATACGCTATTTTGGACTTTGGAATTTTTTTGCGCGTACGCCATTGACAGTGTGGTTTAATTAATTATAGATCTTTATAATTCAGACATTTTCGCACGTGGCAATACCACATATGTTTATTTTTATTTACACAGTTTTTTATGGAAAAAGGGGGGTGATTCAAACTTTTATTAGGGAAGGGGTTAAATGACCTTTCTTAACTTTTTTTCACTTTTTTTTGTGCAGGGTTATAGCTCCCATAGGGGGCTATAACACTGCACACACTGGTGTTTTACACTAATCCCTGCAAAGCCATAGCTTTGCATGGATCATGGTTATAGGCGGTCGATTGCTCAAGCCTGTAGCTCAGGCTTGGAGCAATCAAACACCGATCGGACATGATGGAGCAAGGTAAGGGGACCTCCGCTCATGTCCTAGCTGATCAGGATATCTCGATTTCACTTTCATTCTAGACGCGGCGATCAACTTTGATGGCCGCGTCTAAAGGGTTAATAGCGCGCGGCACAGCGATTGGTGCCGCATGCTATTAGCCCAGGGTCCCGGTTATCATTAGCCACCGACACGGTATGATGCGGAGTCACGGCGTGACCCCGTTTTGAATACCGGGACTGGGCATAGGGCGGCTAATGCCCGACGTCCTTAAGAGGTTAATAAATGAGGATACCTGTGTGATGGTTAGTAAATGAGGATACCTGTGTGACGCTCTGTAAGTAAACATATCTAGCATGGCGCCTGCAGCATGGGACGCCGGTCTCAGCATTCCTTACTGAAAGGTCAGGTGATCAAAGTTCAGGTCAGGTGATCAAAGTCATGTGACCGCAACAACGTCTAATGACTTGATAGTCATGGAGCGCCGGGATGCTATATCTTGCGTTTTGTGTGCTTCATAACAAAGGAATAATGGCAACAGATCGCTACGTGAGAACACAGTCCTAAGGAGGCAACACAAGATATTAATTTGAACAAGAAAATATAATAAAATAAAACATACAGAAATGAATAAACAAAGAAATAAACAAAATGAAAACAAACTTAGAATTTTTTTTAAATAAATAAAATAAAATAACAAACTTGTTAATAATAAAAAAAATGTAAAAAATAATAAATATAACCAATATAAAAAAATATAACAAAGTAAAACCTGATGTAATGGAATTTTATGGCCATAGGTTGTAGGATGACTCCAAGATTTGTAGGGTGGCCCTGTATGACCCCAGGAATCTGGTTATCAAAACAGGGCCGCTAACGGCGAGTCCAATGTGACGGGGCTCAATCAAGAGCCTCTATCCCAATAGGAACCACCACTACAGCCAGTTAGTAGTTTGCCTGCTGCTGAGCAGCGCTATACATCCTTCTATGTATAAACAATACAAGGCCTTCCAGTACAGGGTATATTAGTAAACATACAATCAAAATTAAAACTAAGAAACTAAAAATAAATTGATAAATAATTAATAGAATTAATATGACAAAGTAAACTTGAAAGCATAAAAATAAAAAATAAATAACAAAACAAAAGAAAAAAATAGAAAAATAATTCACAAGAAATTATTAAACAAAATAAATAATCAGTATGGACTATGCAAATCACAACAGTTACTGTGTCACCATCCTTTACTGATAAAATAGTACAGAAACTATCAAAATTCACCATAATTAACTTCAGAGCAGTTGCACAGACATCTTCTATTTTCTTATATTTCATACACTAGAAATAAAAAGATAAGACGGGAATTAGAAAATTATCACATGACATACATCATTCTAAGTAATGTTTAATAAGGAATTGTATCTACTCATGTGTCAGGCAAGGTCGAAAGGACATAAACGGAGGAATCTTTAGCTCACAGTAATTAAAAAAATGTTGAACTTGACATTAAGACCTGTTGGACGGAAAGTGTTTAACTGGTGTATCCACCAAAATTCTCTCTTTTTCAGAAGAGCCAACCTATCACCACCCCTTTTGGGTTTAGGAACAAAGTCCAATGCCATTGGACCAAGTCTTTATCACTATGTCTCATCTCAGCATAGTGTTTTGAGACGGAAAGATCCATTTTTCATTTACGAATGCTATATCTATGGTTGTTGATACGTACCTTGAGGCTCCATGTGGTTTGGCCCACATAGAGTAGTTAACAAGGACATATGAACACATATATTACCCAACTGGAGTCACATGTCAAATAATGTTTAGTTCATATTTTCGATCTGATGTGGGGTGATTAAAGCTATGGCCCTGAGAACAGTTTATACAGATAAGGCAAGGAAAAGAACCTTTTTTCTGAGATCTAAAAAATGTTTGTCCAGAATGTTTACCTGGGGGAATCTGTTGCCATTATTCCTTTTGTTTTGAAGCCACGATACGCGAGATATAGCATCCCGGCGCTCCATGACTACGAAGCGTCCATGTTTAATTATAGAGCGTCACACAGGTATCCTCATTTATTAATTATGATTGTCAGCAGATGTATCTATTATTCTATTATGATGAAATATGATATATTCAAGCTTGTTTTTAATCCACTTTGCACTTTATTATATAGCACTTTGTAAACATGGAATATCTGTATATTATGCATATTGCACGGTTATGAAGGAGTAATTTTTATATGATTTTTATACACCTTTTTAAGATGATTGAAGCACTTATGATGAAATTGATTTAACACTTGTGTATGGGTATATAAATCCCCCTCTGTATGGGTATATAAACCCCCCTCTCACTAAGCTTGAAAATGGTCCTATGGTAGGACAAAAACGTTGCTGCTGCTATGTGAGCCAATAAATCCACTTTTTTGCACTATATTGGAGGAATGCTGCACCTTTCTATTTTTAGATTGCATGGACTTTGATTTGGTCTGGAGCGCTTGCACCGACTGTGGATTTGGATAAGAAGTGCTGCATATATATATATATATATATATATATATATATATATATATATATATATATATATATAAATGCGCTGGCTGGAGTCATATCTTTATTAATGCGCTGGTGGGGGTATATCTTTATTAATGCGCCAGTGGGGGTATTTCTTTATTGCTGTGGGGGACATATTATAAATGCACTGTGGGGCTAGATATATAGGCTATATGTCTGCCCCTGCAGTGCTATATATCTTGCCCCCCACAGGCTTTTAATATACATATGGCCTCCGCTGCCACTCACAATGTTCATTTTAAAAACCCTGGTACCTGCCATTCAGGGCTCCCCGTGAGAGCTTGCCAACGACTCCCCTGCTTAATAACTTCTGAGCGCATCGGGTCTCAGAAGTAAAACTAGGTGCGATCAATCCTCAACCCTTGTACTACAACACCCATCATGGAACACATTTAGCCTTCCCAGCTGTCTGCAGACTCCCGCAGGCAGGGAATTACTACTCCCATCATGGAAACAAGTCTCTTCCATGATGGGAGTATTAGTAGTCCCGGCTGTGGGAGTCTGTAGGCAGAGGTGTTAAAACGGCTGTACATGAGGGATGTTATAACGGGTCTCAACAGATGAACATGCCCGTTATTTTGACAGATGTTATTTAGTCGTTAGCACCCTTTATTTCATCCGTTGTTATACATCCGTTTTTACACAAAAAACGGATGTTTAATAACAGATGAATACTCATAGTGTGAAAGGAGCCTATTACTCATAGTGACATGGAAACATGAAGGTGTCTTGTGATATCTGGTAAGGCTCCTTTCACACTACCATTTAGTCCTGGTAGTGTGACGGCTGTTATGAGGATAGCGGGAGAAAAATTTGTGCTGGCGCCATCTTTTTCTCCCGCTATCTTCGGCCACAATAACGGAAGTTATAACGGACATTAGAGGAATCCCATTCAAGTGAATGGGATCCTCTTTGTCCGTTATAACTCCCGTTATACTTATCCATTCAGCAACAAAAGTAAGGTCCTAATTTGGGAGATTGTGGGGGTCCCAATGGTTGGTTTCCCTATGATCACACACACCTATACCCTATCCCTCGGATAGGAATAAGATATTGGGTGCTGTGATACCCCTTTAAAATTTGGGGATTTTGAAACCAAAACCAACATATAGAACTTTTTGTCACAATCATCAAATCAGTCGTAAACAAGTTTTGCAATGTGGCAGGAGGAATAATCCTGCTAAAAGAGGCCACAGTCTTTAGGGAATCCTGATGCCATGAAGAAAGGGGGTAATTACCCTGCAATAATGTAAAGGTACATAGTACATGTGAAAGTTGAATACACATGGATGCCTGGACCCAATTTTTCCCAGTAGAACATTCCCCTGAGCATAAATCTTTCTATACTGACTTGCCTTCTTTCCACAGTACATCCTGTTTCCATACTTACCTCATGTAAACGACCAGGTAAGTTCCTATTTGGATGCCTATATGCCCATTGCAGGAACTTTTTCATGGTGTACAAGGATAAACCTTCTGACTGATCTATAGCTATGCAGCATTTATTATAGCCAACAGTAATTTTTTTTTTTTTGTAAATCAATTCATGTTACAATAACTGCTTTGTGAAATCAGACCAGATGGACTAGCCTCCCTATGTGCATCAATGCATTATGGGCACATTTAGGGAACAGTTTACTGTTTTTTTAAATGTTGGACCACATTTGGTAGGTTGTGACCACAGCATACAGGAACATCCCACGAAACCTGTGACATCCAGTCATATAGACATCATAATTTGGACATGGCTATTCACTGGCTATTCACATGTTACCTAATATATCACATCCCATGACATCTCCTAAAATATAATGGTAAGATGTCCAAGATGGTGCAAATGTCTAAATTTGGACCAAATAGCCACATTTCCTTCCCAGTAGTGTTACAAAGTCTCAGGTGTAAATTTGGAGCAAGTGTTTTAAATTTTGTGTTATCAGTCTAACACTCCGTAATACTTGTTACTGGAAGTTGAGGGTAAAGGTGATAGACTGGGCAAGCATGTCTCCAAAGCCAAACCATATTAAGCATCTATAGGGCATTGTCTAATGAAATGTGGGGAGCACAAGGTCTCTAACATCCACCAGCTTTGTGATGTCATCCTGGAGGAGTGTAAGAGGACTCTAGTGGTAACCTGTAAAGCTCTGGTGAACTCCATGCCCAAGAGGCTTAAAGGGGTACTCTGGTGCTTACACATCTTATCCCCTATCCAAAGGATAGGGGATAAGATGCCTGACCGCCGGAGTCCCGCAGTTGGGGATGCCCGTGATCATGCACGCGGCACCCCGTTTGTAATTAGTCCCCGGAGCATGTTTGCTCCGCGACTGATTACGGTCAACCGCAGGGCCGGCAACGTGTGATGTCACGCCCCCACCCCCCATGTGATGTCACGCTCCGCCCCTCAATGCAAGCCTACAGGAGGGGGCGTGATAGCTATCACACCCCTTCCCGTAGGCTTGCATTGAGGGGTGGAGCGTATATAGCTTGTATATAGCTTTTCTGATGTACATAGACCGAAATGGTGGACTATAATTATTTTGTCTGTTTAATCACATTAATACATTTAAGAGGCTCCTCCTTCTTTTGGTGGTTTTGAATACTTTCAAGACATTACTAGTGGAGCCAAGAGCTCTTTTTCCACTGTGAAATGCCTTGATACTTCAAAGCTGTTTTGGCAGGACAAGGCAGAGCTACACAATATTAGTCTTGGTTATAATTTAATGGCTGATCAGTGTAAATGTAATAAACCCAAAACTTGTATATTTTATTGTCCTTTTAAGGAAAAATATCAACATAACATATTTGTTATGTCAGTCATTGAATGTGTTCTGCACAGACCATTTTGTGTTGTCAATGTGCATTACATCATCTTTTATTGAGCAAAAACCTTCCCCATCAGCAAATAATGTTCTATGATTTACAATACAAAATGCAGAAGAATAATTAGCTACAAATTTATAAGAATCAATATGACTATGGATTTTGTGTGCTTTAAGAACATTGGTCTATTAATCTGTTCCCTGTTATGGCTCAATTTACTGATGCCGCACTATTTGTTATGTATTAAATGTATTGAGTTTAACAATCTTAAGTACATAAAGATCTTAGAGCTTTACATATTTTTTGTGCTGATAATAGAACTTACATTTTCAATAAAAATATAATTAAAAAAATATTACTAATATTTTAATTACTGTGAATTGATATATCCAATAGTGAGAGTTACGAATTATAATATTTGTGAGTATAATATGTGTTTTCAAGTAGAATATGCATATGAAAAGTGAAATGTAAGGTGTTCGGGCTGCAAATCACAAATGGCACTCATTTCATGATCCTATAATACTGCCATACAAAGCACATATAATATTGCTATATGAAAATTACAAAACTGCTCTACAGAGTGCAAATACTCTGATGCAGTGCAGAAAAATTTATGGCAAAAAGAGCCCAATAAGATTTCTATATAGTGCTCAAAGAGCTCATATAATAATGCCATACAGTGCCTTAATACAGTCTAGAATCCCTGTCTGTGAAGATGGTGACACCTTCTTTCCTCTAGGCATAGAGAATGCCCCCTTGTCATGGTTACCGGTCTAGGTATAACAAAGATCACTAGAAAGATCTCTGTACTGTCCCTTCATATATTTGTGCATTGCGATCAAATCACCTTTTCTCCAAAGTAAATAACCCCAACAGTGGGGTAGCTATAGAGGTTGCAAGGGTTGTAATTGTGACCGGGTATCATAGAAAGGCAGACCCCTGCCACTACACTTTTCTCTGCTTCCTTGTTGCTGTCCATAGCTGCATCACTGGGTCACACAGATCTATCGATGCATCTCTGGACTGCCTGCGTGCAATAAGCAGTGCTTGAGGTGGAGGGTGAGGTACCGAGGTGTGCTTAGGCTCCACCCCTGACATCCAATTGCCATGCCCCCTACCTTCTGACTGTAGTGAGCGTCTAGGAGGAGGAGGAGAAGCCATGCACACAAGGTCCAGGAAAAGGAAAAGCCCCCTACCCCTCTTCCTCTAGTCTATGCCCAGGATGCCCCGGATTTAGCTATGCAAAAGCCACCACCATCCAGAACCAAGGTAAGCTTATTTTTTAAATGTTGAGGGGGGACATGCCAAGACAATTTTATTTCAAATAAAAATAACCCTAACCCTCAGATGGGAGCTGTACTCCAGATGGCTGCAGCCTCAAAAATAAATTTTGTGATGAGTGACAGTTACCAGAGGTAGCACATCTAAAGTCTGTTTTTCAGGTGGCCAGTAGTAAGACACATGTATGGGGAGGGCCAGTTATAAGTGTTTAGTTGGTGCTGGGAAAGCAGGTTGTGTTTTATACGTATTTTATATGAATATGGCTATATTTTCTTTTTGGACAATAAACTGCAGGAGAATCACTGCACTTAGACTGTGTCACTGTTTACTGCTGTCTGCCCATCCCTACCAAGCTAAACTCCCACAAAAAAAAAAAAAAAATATATATATATATATATATATATATGTGAAAATTCAGCAGCACACCCAGTAGTAAAGTGCAAAAAAGTGGGATTTTATTAGCCCATATCAGATGCGACGTTTCGATGGCATCACGCCATCTTTTTCAAGCATGGTACACAGATGATTACATCCACAATATATCAAATGTATAATTAGCAAACAAGTGTAAACATTGTCATAAAAATTATCAGAAGTACAATCATTAAATTTAAACATATAGATTATATAAAGTGCACATGTCACACATATAAAATATAAAATACAATCCAAATATCCAAAATATCATCAAAAATGCATATCAACACAATCTCCCTATCTAAATCACAGGTGTGGCATATAACGGGCAAATTAAAAACAAATTAAAAACATGTAGTATACCTTGAGACAGATCCACATGTTCCTGTATGCCCGTAGACACCATAGTGGCGTTCCTCGCTTCCGTGCCGGCCTCCAGTGATCACATGACTGTCATGTGATCTATCAGGTCACATGAGCCCTGTTGGCTCCGCCTAGCCAATTCGGCGCATGCTCATGCGTCACTGGACATCAAGCATTATGTATATGGATAGAATCTGATAAATATAGTAACCCTAGTAGCTATATCATGTGAATCCTTGTAGAAAAAACAGACATGGCGCACATCCACAATTTTGTATTATGATCTAATTGCTTCTCAGCATAATTACAAAAACAAACAGGTTGTTAGTATATACGTTTTGATCAAAAAGTACAAAGCCCACTCACCACGTCAAGGCCACCTATTGAGAGTGGGTCCCTAATGTCCCTAGCATAAAATGGTGTAGCACCGGGCGGCGACCACCACCGCCCCAACACCAGTGCCCACAGGGGGAACAACCCACTGGCAGAGCGGCCCCAGTGCCACCCAAACCAGTCACCGAGCCGCAGACATGGTGCCGCGGCAGCAACGGACGCCGCACAGCACCACACCAGTGTGAACAAGGTGTAACTGCACACTTACCATGTGCTCCCAGTCAGACTGGGAGACTGCTAGAAAAAGAAAGGGCCCAGGTGTAGCTGTCTGCTACTTATATAGGGTTGGGCTGAGGGGGTGGGGAGGAGTGCAGGCCAAGTGAAAAAAAAAAAAAGGAGGGGATAGAATACACAATGTGAATCCTGGTAGAAAAAACAGACATGGTGCACATCCACAATTTTGTATTATGATCTAATTGCTTCTCAGCATAATTACAAAAACTAACAGGTTGTTAGTATATACGTTTTGATCAAAAAGTACAAAGCCCACTCGCCACGTCAAGGTCACCTATTGAGAGTGGGTCCCTAACGTCCCTAGCATTGTACTTTTTGATCAAAAATGTATACTAACTACCTGTTAGTTTTTGATATTATGCTGAGAAGCAATTAGATCATTATACAAGATTGTAGATGTGCGACCATGCCTGTTTTTTCTACCTGAATTCACATTGTGTTTTCTATCCCCTCTTTTTTTTTTTTTGTTTGAACACGTGTCTGCACTCTTCCCCACCCCCTCAGCCCAACCCTATATAAGTAGTAGTTAGCTACACAAGGGCCATTTCTTTCCTGGCAGCCTCCCAGTCTGACTGGGAGAGCATGGTAAGTGTGCTATTACACCTTGTTCACACTGGTGTGGTGCTGTTCGGCGTCCGTTGCCGCCGTGGCGCCGTGTCTGTGGGGGGGGGTGCGGCCAATAGACTGGTTTGAGTGGCATTGGGGCCGCTCTGCCAGTGGGTCCCCCCCCCCCCCCCCCGTGGGCACTGGTGCTGCGGTGGTGGTGGTCACCGCCCGGTGCTACGCCATTTTATGTTAGGGACCCACTCTAAATAGGTGGCCTTGACGTGGTGAGTGGGCTTGTACTTTTTGATCAAAAATGTATACTAACTACCTGTTAGTTTTTGATATTATACTGAGAAGCAATTAGATCATTATACAAGATTGTAGATGTGCGACAATGCCTGTTTTTTCTACCTTAATTCTAGTATCTATATATAATTTCCAAATTAACAACTAGACCAATTTACCAGTTTTGCAATAATGATATATACATAAATAATAGTCCACAACACTCCAAGTGGGAAAAAGAATTAAACATTATTATTTCTAATTACGGATGGGCTCAAGCTTATCTGACATTAAAGAAGGCTACATCTTGTATTGGACATAAGGAGCAATTTTTCAAAATGACATCCAAATGGTATCACACCCCTGCTAAGCTTCATTCTATGATACCCACTTACTCCCAGTTATGCTGGCAAGGATGTGTGCAGGTAGGCACTATTAGCCATGTCTTTTGGACATGTCCTATGCTACATAACTTGAAAAAGGGCATTGATGAGTTAATAAAACTAATATCAAGTAAATCAGTTTCTTTGTCTAGCAAACTAGCACTTTTAACCCCTTAAGGAATCAGGGTTTTTCCGTTTTTGCACTTTCGTTTTTTCCTCCTTACCTTTTAAAAATCATAACCCTTTCAATTTTCCACCTAAAAATCCATATTATGGCTTATTTTTTGCGTCCCCAATTCTACTTTGCAGTGACATTAGTCATTTTACCCAAAAATGCACGGCGAAACGAAAAAAAAAATCATTGTGCGACAAAATAAAAAAAAAACGCCATTTTGTAAATTTGGGGGCTTCCGTTTCTACGCAGTGCATATTTCGGTAAAAATTACACCTGATCATTATTCTGTAGGTCCATACGGTTAAAATGATATCCTACTTATATAGGTTTGATTTTGTCGCACTTCTGGAAAAAATCATAACTACATGCAGGAAAATTTATACGTTTAAAAATGTCATCTTCTGACCCCTATAACTTTTTTATTTTTCCACGTACAGGGCGGTATGAGGACTCATTTTTTGCGCCGTGATCTGAAGTTTTTATTGGTATGATTTTTGTTTTGATCGGACTTTTTGATCACTTTTTATTCATTTTTTAATGTTATAAAAAGTGACCAAAATACGCTTTTTTGGACTCTGGAATTTTTTTGCGCGTACGCCATTAACCGTACGGCTTAATTAATGATATATTTTTATAGTTCGGACATTTACGCACGCGGCGATACCACATATGTTTATTTAATTTTTTTTTTACACTGTTTTATTTTTTTATGGGAAAAGGGGGTGCTTCAAACTTTTATTAGGGAAGGGGTTAAATGACCTTTATTAACACTTTTTTTTAACTTTTTTTTTGCAGTGTTATAGGTTCCATAGGGACCTATAACACTGCACACATTGATCGCTCATCCTGATCACAGGCGTGTATTAACACGCCTGTGATCAGCATTATCGGCGCTTGACTGCTCCTGCCTGGATCTCAGGCACGGAGCAGTCATTCGTCGATCGGACACCGAGGAGGCAGGTAAGGGCCCTCCCGGTGTCCGATCAGCTGTTCGGGACGCCGCAATTTCACCGAACTGGTCCCGAACAGCCCGACTGAGCAGCCGGGATACTTTCAGTTTTACTTTAGAAGCGGCGGTCAGCTTTGACCGCCGCTTCTAAAGGGTTAATACCACACATCGCCGCGATCGGCAATGTGTGGTATTAGCCGCGGGTCCCGGCCGTTGATTAGCGCCGGGACCGACGCGATATGATGCGGGATCGCGGCGCGATCCCGCTTCATATCGCGGGAGCCGGCGCAGGACGTAAATATACGTCCTGCGTCGTTAAGGGGTTAAATATAGGCCTGCATGCTGTAGATGTTAGATTTAGAACACCTATCTGCCACATTTTAATAGCTTACAGGACACACATTGCAGCCAGGTGGAAGACTCCATCTGTACCGGCTACTGCTGACATTATTGACGCTGTCAAGACCAACTGTTTCTACGAAATAACGTATGCATGGAAGTTGAATACCAGAGCTGACTGCGAGTCTAGATGATGCAGCTGGACAAAACATTATCCACAGTCCTAACTATTGCACGTTTCACACTTAAATGGCGTCACTTGTGTTCCAGTGTTCATAGTACCGTTTTGGTGTGTAGACTGTACCAAGGGCTACGTACACATATACATAGGTCATTACATGATGTATGTTATATCCTCCACATACTTTATATGGCTGCCTGTGGCGAGAGAGGGGAGGACTGCGGGATCCTGCATAAATTTACTTGCTGATTGTTACGCCGAGCGCTCCGGGTCCCCGCTCCTCCCCGGAGCGCTCGCTACACTCTCCCCACTGCAGCGCTCCGGTCAGATCCACTGACCCGGGGCGCTGCGATTCCGCTTCCAGCCGGGATGCGATTCGCGATGCGGGTAGCGCCCGCTCGCGATGCGCACCCCGGCTCCCGTACCTGACTCGCTCTCCCTCGGTCCTGTCCCGGCGCGCGCGGCCCCGCTCCCTAGGGCGCGCGCGCGCCGGGTCTTTGCGATTTAAAGGGCCACTGCGCCGCTGATTGGCGCAGTGATTCCAATTAGTGTGTTCACCTGTGCACTTCCCTATATCACCTCACTTCCCCTGCACTCCCTTGCCGGATCTTGTTGCCATCGTGCCAGTGAAAGCGTTTCCTTGTGTGTTCCTAGCCTGTGTTCCAGACCTCCTGCCGTTGCCCCTGACTACGATCCTTGCTGCCTGCCCCGACCTTCTGCTACGTCCGACCTTGCTTCTGTCTACTCCCTTGTACCGCGCCTATCTTCAGCAGCCAGAGAGGTGAGCCGTTGCTAGTGGATACGACCTGGTCACTACCGCCGCAGCAAGACCATCCCGCTTTGCGGCGGGCTCTGGTGAAAACCAGTAGTGACTTAGAACCGATCCACTAGCACGGTCCACGCCAATCCCTCTCTGGCACAGAGGATCCACTACCTGCCAGCCGGCATCGTGACAGTAGATCCGGCCATGGATCCCGCTGAAGTTCCTCTGCCAGTTGTCGCTGACCTCACCACGGTGGTCGCCCAGCAGTCACAACAGATAGCGCAACAAGGCCAACAGCTGTCTCAACTGACCGTTATGCTACAGCAGTTACTACCACAGCTTCAGCAGTCATCTCCTCCGCCAGCTCCTGCACCTCCTCCGCAGCGAGTGGCCGCTCCTGGTCTACGCCTATCCTTGCCGGATAAATTTGATGGGGGCTCTAAGTTTTGCCGTGGCTTTCTTTCCCAATGTTCCCTGCATCTGGAGATGATGTCGGACCAGTTTCCCACTGAAAGGTCTAAGGTGGCTTTCGTAGTCAGCCTTCTGTCTGGAAAAGCCCTGTCTTGGGCCACACCGCTCTGGGACCGCAATGACCCCGTCACTGCCTCTGTACACTCCTTCTTCTCGGAAATCCGAAGTGTCTTTGAGGAACCTGCCCGAGCCTCTTCTGCTGAGACTGCCCTGTTGAACCTGGTCCAGGGTAATTCTTCCGTTGGCGAGTATGCCGTACAATTCCGTACTCTTGCTTCAGAATTATCCTGGAATAATGAGGCCCTCTGCGCGACCTTTAAAAAAGGCCTATCCAGCAACATTAAAGATGTTCTGGCCGCACGAGAAATTCCTGCTAATCTACATGAACTCATTCACCTAGCCACTCGCATTGACATGCGATTTTCCGAAAGGCGTCAGGAGCTCCGCCAAGATATGGACTCTGTTCGCACGAGGCGTTTCTTCTCCTCGGCTCCTCTCTCCTCTGGTCCCCTGCAATCCGTTCCTGTGCCTCCCGCCGTGGAGGCTATGCAGGTCGACCGGTCTCGCCTGACACCTCAAGAGAGGACACGACGCCGCATGGAGAACCTCTGCCTGTACTGTGCTAGTACCGAACACTTCCTGAGGGATTGTCCTATCCGTCCTCCCCGCCTGGAAAGACGTGCGCTGACTCCGCACAGAGGTGAGACAGTCCTTGATGTCTACTCTGCTTCTCCACGTCTTACTGTGCCTGTGCGGATGTCTGCCTCTGCCTTCTCCTTCTCTACTGTGGCCTTCTTGGACTCTGGATCTGCAGGAAATTTTATTTTGGCCTCTCTCGTCAACAGGTTCAACATCCCAGTGACCAGTCTCGCCAGACCCCTTTACATCAATTGTGTAAACAATGAAAGATTGGACTGTACCATACGTTTCCGCACGGAGCCCCTTCTAATGAGCATCGGATCTCATCACGAGAGGATTGAACTTTTGGTCCTCCCCAATTGCACTTCGGAAATTCTCCTTGGACTTCCCTGGCTTCAACTTCATTCCCCAACCCTGGATTGGTCCACTGGGGAGATCAAGAGTTGGGGGCCCTCTTGTTCCAAGGACTGTCTAAAACCGGTTCCCAGTAACCCTTGCCGTGACTCTGTGGTTCCTCCAGTAACCGGTCTCCCTAAGGCCTATATGGACTTCGCGGATGTTTTCTGCAAAAAACAAGCTGAGACTCTACCTCCTCACAGGCCTTATGATTGTCCTATCGACCTCCTCCCGGGCACTACTCCACCCCGGGGCAGAATTTATCCTCTCTCTGCCCCAGAGACTCTTGCCATGTCTGAATACGTCCAGGAAAATTTAAAAAAGGGCTTTATCCGTAAATCCTCCTCTCCTGCCGGAGCCGGATTTTTCTTTGTGTCCAAAAAAGATGGCTCCCTACGTCCTTGCATTGACTACCGCGGTCTTAATAAAATCACGGTTAAGAACCGCTACCCCCTACCCCTCATCTCTGAACTCTTTGATCGCCTCCAAGGTGCCCACATCTTTACTAAACTGGACTTAAGAGGTGCTTATAACCTCATCCGCATCAGAGAGGGGGATGAGTGGAAAACGGCATTTAACACCAGAGATGGACACTTTGAGTATCTGGTCATGCCCTTTGGCCTGTGCAACGCCCCTGCTGTCTTCCAAGACTTTGTTAATGAAATTTTTCGTGATCTTTTATACTCCTGTGTTGTTGTATATCTGGACGATATCCTAATTTTTTCTGCCAATCTAGAAGAACACCGCCAGCATGTCCGTATGGTTCTTCAGAGACTTCGTGACAATCAACTCTATGCCAAAATTGAGAAATGTCTGTTTGAATGCCAATCTCTTCCTTTTCTAGGATACTTGGTCTCTGGCCAGGGACTACAAATGGATCCAGACAAACTCTCTGCCGTCTTAGATTGGCCACGCCCCTCCGGACTCCGTGCTATCCAACGCTTTTTGGGGTTCGCCAATTATTACAGGCAATTTATTCCACATTTTTCTACCGTTGTGGCTCCTATCGTGGCTTTAACCAAAAAAAATGCCGATCCCAAGTCTTGGCCTCCTCAAGCGGAAGACGCCTTTAAACGACTCAAGTCTGCCTTTTCTTCGGCTCCCGTGCTCTCCAGACCTGACCCTTCCAAACCCTTCCTATTGGAGGTTGATGCCTCCTCAGTGGGAGCTGGAGCTGTTCTTCTACAAAAAAATTCTTCCGGGCATGCTGTCACTTGTGGTTTTTTTTCTAGGACCTTCTCTCCGGCGGAGAGGAACTACTCCATCGGGGATCGAGAGCTTCTAGCCATCAAATTAGCACTTGAGGAATGGAGGCATCTGCTGGAGGGATCAAGATTTCCAGTTATTATTTACACCGATCACAAGAACCTCTCCTACCTCCAGTCTGCCCAACGGCTGAATCCTCGCCAGGCCCGGTGGTCTCTGTTCTTTGCCCGATTTAATTTTGAAATTCACTTTCGGCCTGCCGATAAGAACATTAGGGCCGATGCTCTCTCTCGTTCCTCGGATGCCTCAGAAGTTGAACTCTCTCCGCAACACATCATTCCACCTGACTGCCTGATCTCCACTTCTCCAGCCTCCATCAGGCAAACTCCTCCAGGAAAGACCTTTGTTTCTCCACGCCAACGCCTCGGAATCCTCAAATGGGGTCACTCCTCCCATCTCGCAGGTCATGTGGGTATCAAGAAATCTGTGCAACTCATCTCCCGCTTCTATTGGTGGCCGACTCTGGAGACGGATGTTGTGGACTTTGTGCGAGCCTGCACTATCTGTGCCCGGGATAAGACTCCTCGCCAGAAGCCCGCTGGTTTTCTTCATCCCCTGCCTGTCCCCGAACAGCCTTGGTCTCTGATTGGTATGGATTTTATTACTGATTTACCCCCTTCCCGTGGCAACACTGTTATTTGGGTGGTCGTTGATCGATTCTCCAAAATGGCACATTTCATCCCTCTTCCTGGTCTTCCTTCAGCGCCTCAGTTGGCTAAACAATTTTTTGTACACATTTTTCGTCTTCACGGGTTGCCTACGCAGATCGTCTCGGATAGAGGCGTCCAATTCGTGTCTAAATTCTGGAGGGCTCTCTGTAAACAACTCAAGATTAAATTAAATTTTTCTTCTGCATATCATCCCCAATCCAATGGACAAGTAGAAAGAATTAACCAGGTCTTGGGTGATTATTTACGACATTTTGTTTCCTCCCGCCAGGATGACTGGGCAGATCTCCTTCCATGGGCCGAATTCTCGTATAACTTCAGAGTCTCTGAATCTTCCTCCAAATCCCCATTTTTCGTGGTGTACGGCCGTCACCCTCTTCCCCCCCTCCCTACCCCCTTGCCCTCTGGTCTGCCCGCTGTGGATGAAATTTCTCGTGACCTTTCCATCATATGGAGAGAGACCCAAAATTCTCTCTTACAGGCTTCATCACGCATGAAGAAGTTCGCGGATAAGAAAAGAAGAGCTCCTCCCATTTTTTCCCCTGGAGACAAGGTATGGCTCTCCGCTAAATATGTCCGCTTCCGTGTCCCTAGCTACAAGTTGGGACCACGCTATCTTGGTCCTTTCAAAATTTTGTGTCAGATTAATCCTGTCTCTTACAAACTTCTTCTTCCTCCTTCTCTTCGTATCCCTA